>NC_141162.1:70151312-70452963 GCF_053477565.2 Lygodium microphyllum
TTATATTTTGAAAAATGCACTTGTTACTACACCTCAAGGTGTTAATTTTTTTATAATTAAAAGAGTGCACAACAAACACACAAGGTTGTAGTAGATAATGTTGGAAGTAAAGGTGAGGATGAAGTTTAATTGGACATCGACCATGATGAGAACAAGGGAATTGATGAACTTGCCATTGTACTTGTTGAATTAAAAAACATCAAAAAGTTTTTGATATCTAAAGCTTTTCTTTATCCTTATAATTGTAAACATGAAAGTCTTTGCATTCGTCAAACACATAATGTAAGTGAAACTAAGACCACAAATGCAACTTTCCCAAAGTTTGAACTAATTTCTTGGTGCTCTTCCTCCCACACACACACACACACACACACACACACTTTCTCTCTCTCTCTCTCTCTCTCTCTCTCTCTCTCTCTCTCTCTCATATGTATTTGTGTGTGTGTTTGCATGTGTGTGTGTCAGTGGGTGGGGATGTGATTTTATATGCACTCGCAAGTGTATATGCTTGTCTACGAGCTTCATCCCATCATAATTTACTGCCATTTTATGGTATCATGTTTATATTAACCACATTTTTTTTGTGATTCCATTGGGGCATGAATGGAATAAAGACTACATGGAAAATTCCCTTTGAAATTTCTCGTCTTGGTTTCATCTCATCTTGAGCAACATTCCAAAGTTAAATATTGCAATCTTATTGACCAACACTACAAGGAAATGGGCAAATAGCGATGACCGTTTGTGATGCAAAATAGTAGCGTTATTATTTGCATTGAAAATAATGTCACAAAATAATTTTGAGACACTATTTGTAATGCAAATAGTGGCGCTGGTTTGAGAAAAAAAAAAGAACCGAAAACCTGAGTGCGGCATTTGCCCCCAAAATTTTTGAGAGAGAAAAAGAGCGAGAGATATTGTCGCCTTGAGATGGAGAGGGAGAGGAAGAGAGAAAGAGAGAGAACGAGAGCTTCTTACCGTTGATGCCACCACCACCATATGCAAAGAAGAAGGAGAAGTGCGCAAGGGAGAAAGAAGGAACGTTGCAAAGAGGAGGCAAAGAATCCATAATTGGGCCTTTGTGGTAGGTACATTACTTCTTCTTGCTTTGTTCTTGTGTTTTTTTTTTCTTTGTAATGAGATACATTGAAAGAGAGAGAGAGAAAGAGAGGAAAGGAGAGAGGGAGAAGAAGGAAGGAAGAGGAAGAGAGAACGAGGGTGAGAAAAAGAGGAAAGGTAGCAAAGAAAGAGAGAAAGAGATAAAGAGAGAGAGGAAGGGAGGGAGAGAGGAGAACGAGTGAGAGAAACAACAAGGGGGGAGAGAAACAATGAGAGAGGCAACAAGAAAGAGAGAGAGGGGAGAGAAAAAGAAATGGAGAGTGAAGGAAGAGGTGGATAAAAGCATGAGGTGAAGAGAGGAAGAAGAGTGAAAAAAAAAAGAAATCTAGAAAGAGAGGAGGAGAAAAAGGGAGCAAAGATGGAGAAAAAGAGAGATAGAGAAAATAACAAATAGAGAGCGAGAGAGTAAAACAAAAACAATGAGAGAATTAGAGAGAACGGAATGATAGAAAAATAAAGGGAGAGAGGGAAGAGAGACACAAAGATGGGTGGGGAGAGAGGGTCTTTCAATGTCTTGTTTTATGAGTTTTTTATTTTCTATATTTGATTTTGATTGTAATGAGATGCATCGAGTGCGACTGGAGAAGAAAATAGAGAAAGACATAGAGAGAATAAGGGAGAGAAATGAAAAGAGAGAAGAAGTGAGAGTGGGGAGGGAAGATAGAGGGGAGAAAGAAACATTGAGAGAAAGGGGAGGAGAGAGAGAAACAAAGAAGGATGAAGGGAGGAAAATAAAAAAAGAGAAAGAGAGAGAGAATTTGAAAACCATATCTCCGGTCAGTCTATCATTCTCCTTCAATGACCATAGCATATTGTTGTTTGAATCCACCATTTTGGTAGCAAGACACCAACCAACCTTCAACCATGCTACCTTTTGGCCGAGCTCATTATTACACAAAGCCCTTCAAGGTTTTCATGAAGCACTCCAAGAAGAACATCCATCACATATGGATGGGTCTTGCAATCTCCACTTCATCTACGAGATGCACCAAGAGGCGAGTTTGTATCGTGAGCATGTTAGTGGGTAGGTACTTCTCAAAGAGATATACCATCTCCACTACTCCCCGCCATGCGGATTCAATAGAAGGGATGTCTTGATCTCCTTTTCTGAGATCCATTGCACTAAATTTAACAACCTCTAAATCACTCATATATTTTTGGAGTAAGGCATCCCACTGCAATCGAGATCAATAGTACAAACTGTCACAAATGAAGAAGCATTACAAACACCAAGTAGACACTAAATAACAAAATACAAAGGCTACTTGCAACCAAGATCAAGACAAACTAGACGTATCTTATGCCAATTATGGAATTTTAGCCCTAATAGCTAGTCATCTTTAGAGAAAGTGACATGAGGGAACACATCATACCCATTGGGGTGTAGAAAGACATGATAATTTGCTTCATAATGCTTTTTGTTTAGTGGATAAGACCCAACAAGTGACCATTAGTGCTCGACTATGGCCAGCATCTCCATCTTGCCTACCTCTTTCAAATCCATTCGTGCCCCTACAAAATGTCTCTCTTTCTAGTGATGTGGTCCCATAATAAGCTGTCCACATTCTTAAAAATATGCATGGGATCCAAGGAATGGTTGATCTGTAAGTGGGTCCAATACAACTTGTAGAAAACCAAAAACCATCACATCCTGTTTGGATGTGACTCCTTGTGGATCATTTTTAACTTGTACCAGCAGTGGGCATTCATTTGTATTGGACATCTTCCAAGAAAACCTTCCCTTAGTTCATGATTCTCCAGAAAGAAAGAAGTGTGTCTTTGATATACCATCTTCTTCATGGTTCATGACCTTCAAGAGTCTAACTACGGCCCACACAATGGACATGCATGATAACCTGAGGTAACCGGACCTGTCACAACACCCCTATTTAGTCAAAAACACGAACTTGAACAAGCAATGTTAGATATCACCAATGAGAACATAAGCCCACTTATTTGAGCACTCCCCCAATCCCAGAAAGTCATGCATGGTCCACATGAGAATGGCTCGTATATTAACAGACCATCAACCATTGTGCTTGCTCATGTATTCCATAACGATCCCCTTCTCCCACCAAATCTTGAGCTCATCAATTAATTGAGAGAGGTAGACGTCCATGTTCTTAACTTTGTAGCGTCTGAGAATAAGCAAGCTAAGGATCAGGTGTCCTTTCTTCAAAGAAACCCATGGCAGGATGTTGTAGTAAACAAGGACTACAACCACGCACTGTAAGAAGTTGAGCAGAGAGACCAAATGGATTCGCATCATCCATAGCAAGGCCAAGTTGAAGATTCCTTGGTTCTTGTGCAAATCTTGGAAGGGTGGAGTCAGTGTGGCTCCATGTGCATGAATTTGCTGATATTTGTTGGACTCGTCTCTGGATCTATTTTGGGCATGCTACATTATCAAGCTTGCCATGCTTGGCTTACGAAACATGTAACCTATACACGATATAATTGGAAAGTGTCTAAGAACTTTCTAAGGGATGGTTTTCCCTTGCAAGTCTTATCGATACATGCAAGCACCACACTTTGAACATGTCTCTGTAGTCCCATAGTCTCCTCGAAACAACACATTATTATTGACACATATATCGATGCTGTTGTAGTCCATGCCAAGCTTTCGTAACACTAGTTACACATCATCATGGGACTCAAGCATCATGTTTTTAGATGGTAATATATGATACTTTAGCGACTTGATAAAAAATTATAAGACACCTTGAAAAACATAATAAGTGTTTTTTATAATACAATCAAAAAATCAATGGATATAATGTACCTAAACTTGGTCACACTCTCATCGCTCCACCTTTACTTTGCCTACACACTTAGAAGTGCAAGCAACATCTTCAGGTGAGATACTCATTACCCATCATATAATGGTATTGGGATGAGGCATCACTCCTTGCACAAATTTCACAGACACTCCTAATATTTTTGCATATGATATTCAATTAGTTTACGTATATAAAGCATGATGGATACACACTTTTATTACCATTCACTCAAAGTATGAGATTGTCTTATCAATGATCTCCGATTAAAACACACCAAAGCATTGTATGTGTTCTATGGATAAGTGACACTTTTTTCTGATTTCCAGTGAGTGCAAGGATACGGGACATGCTGATTAAGATACGCGTGGCGATCTTGGACATCATGACCGTCATTGTTCTCCATTTGGTCTATGCTACAACAAACAATAGGTTTTTGTTCCCTTCATTGATGATCTTCCATCATATTAATCTCTACTCCTCTCTCTCTCCCTTTCTATTTATTTGTTTGTCTCCCTCCATCTCTCTTTGTCCATTCCTTTTCTCTCCACGTCTCTTTGTCTTTATCTATCCGCCTCTATTTCTCTCCCCAATAGAGTAGAAAAAAGAATGGATGCTACCATGGAGGAAAAAGTGAATTGTTTTTGTACGTTGCATCATGTATCCATGGAGAAATGGCTCACTAGGTATGAGCAAGCTAGAAAAGATTGGGAAGAAGCGTGATCAAAATTTTGACATAGCACATGCTATTGATCGATTCAATATCCTGAGATCATGGAGGAGATGTTGTAGTTTATGTCTATGTGGTGGTTATATGGAGCTTTGATCATAGCTTCTCGCGAAGGGGTAGAAGTCTTTACCAAGGAGTGGGAATTCTTGACGGGATGTAGTCTAAAGGTGACTGCATGTTTTATAAGCTAGCATATCTAGATTTTATATGCAACAACTAATCTAACCACTTCATTGTAAAGTAAAAAATCTACAATGCAACGTGGTCACATATGTAACATTTCCGTGTTGAGCCCATCGACAAAATGCACTCCACAACATATTGTGGTGTCATGGCAAATTTCAAGCAAGAGAGTCCATAGCGGGGCATGGATCTAAACATCGTTGTAGGTGAGATTAAGTATTTTGGAAACTTGCAAAGTGTTATCTTAGTGGATTACCATAGCTTCTCCATGATCATATTTGATGTACAACGGTTTAAAGTGGCATTGGAGTTGGGGCAACTGTTCAGTGAGGTCTACCTAGATTTTTGAAAATGGATTCGATGGATAGATTTGTGTGACACGTTTGTTCTACCGGCCCATTGTGAACATATACATAATCTTTAAAAAAAAAACTTTTTTCATGACATGAAATAGTCACAAATGTTGATTCACTCTTATATGTGATATTGAACAGGTAATCTTCTATCCAAATCCTTGACAACCTTGATGGTGGTATGATGTGCTGTCACCTCCTCGAAGTGCGAGTGTATGATGAAAGCAATGTTTCTAGCATAGATGAGAAGAGCATATAGGTGGAGAGATCGATATTGCAAAGAGTAGAGGCCAAAGAGGGCTTGGAGCATCTAGAGGAGATAGACATGAGTAACGTAGATGAAGAGATAGGAGGCCATGATTTTTTTGAGAATTAAGTGGGCTCCTCCTTCTGTTGTGACCTATCTATAGACCTTCTAGTGTACGGAGAGTGGTGCTAAGAGATTGACATGGGGCCATAGGCCGGGTCATATTTGCATTCGCCTGCTCAATTCATTGATGATTCACTTTTAAGGGTACTTTAGAATATACATTTCAATTAGCATCATATTTTTTAGAGTCATATTGTCTTGCTTTACCTAAATCTTTATATTGATTATGTTAATATCATTTTCTGTCTATGCAAGTTACATTTGATGATACTTGGAGAGTAGGATGAGTCGACGGATGAGTGATAAGGACTTGTAGGAGATGTTCACACGTATGTCTCCGAATCACATGGCCTAATTTAGAGATATGGTGGACCATCGAGCCATTTTGTGAGATCTATTTTTGCACGCTCTGATGCTTCAGTTTTTAGTAGATGAGTTCGATGCTCTAGATTGGGCTCAGATGGAGGGAGTGGTCATGGGGGGTGCCACAAAGATGTGAATGCTGTGAGACCATGGTTGGTTCCAAAGAGAGGTGCTACTCCTCGCTCTCGTACAAGTTCCAAAGAGGGTGGCTCAAGTGGGTGTTGTGAAGGCATTGATGTAGTGTCTCCATCTCATAAATTTGGTGGATACTTATCACCTCTAGGATTTGTCACACATGTAGGGACATCTACTCCAGTGACTCTAGGTTTCGCTCAGCTGCCATAGGTGGCACCTCTATGGGTGCTACTCTAAGAGATACTACCCCCATGGGTATGCTAGATAGGTACGGATACCTCATAGATGACAAGATAGGTGTTGTGATCATAAACGATGAGGGGAGGAGGGTGATGTCTCGCATGAGAGAGTTGTGCCAAAAAGTATTATTAACTCTCAAAAGAACAAAGGCAAAAAATCCAAAAAAGCTGAAGTAGAAGACAAGGCCAAGGCAAAAGTGAAACGGAAGACGAAGGTGCGCCAAGAAAAATATGAAACACAAGAAGTGCAGAAAAGTCCTAAATAAGGGAAAAAGACGCACAAGGAAAAGCGCAAGTCAATACTTTGGTAAAAGAGCACAAGCGCATCATGATTTAATTTAAGGAGCATCGGGCTCTCAATCGTGCAATTTGTAAATGTAGACGAGCGGTGGAAAGGAGGCTAGGAAGATAGAAGGACAATGGGAAAAAGGGCCTAGGCCACGGCCGGCCATGTAAAAAAGGGGATAAGGGGATGATCACCCAAAATGGATTTAGGGTTTTGCATATAAAGTTGAAAAGTGAATGAGCCACATTGCCGAAATGAAAATCACCCTTGCCGACCACCCACATTGCATGACCCAAAGCATAGTTATGGGCTATGCTCTCTTTTTGGGTCAAGCTCTACAGTTGGCTCACGACAGTTGTTACCTCAATTGTACTGACATCGCGTGTTGCAAAGAGGTTTGCAATATCTCAAGTGCATCTCCCCATCTCAACAACTGCTTCTTTAACAATGAGGCTAGGGCACAATCATCATTGTAATATCCATTTCCTGAGCCTTCAAAGCTTGACATTTCCCAACCCATTGAAAGGTTGATAGCCTCAACATATTGCAATGGTTGTACTCAGGCAAGTCAAAGAAAAAAGAGAAGAGAAAGAAAGAAAGAAAGAAAAAAGCATAAGAAAAAGAAACAGAAAAGCAAACAAAAAAGGAAAAAAGGAAAGAAAAGAACGAAATGATAGGAAGCACCCACGATCACAGCACAACACCTAGGGGTGCTCAAATTAGGTGTGTCCAGTGACCTTGGTCGGTTGGCTCCATCCCTAGTCCCCTAGCCCCTTAGCATTACTCACAAGTGTTCAAGGCACATCAAGGGTAGGATATACCTAGGGAGCTTGTCTCCCCTATGGTTAGACATGTCACCCTGACCCATTCACACGATTTCCTCTTGCACTCTGCCTTAATACCATTGCAAAAAAAAAAAAAAGTTTTGTTGGTTGATTGAACAACACCCTAAATGTTTTTATTTACAATCAACTGATTGTTGCATTGTGATTTGGATAAATATTCCAATTGCTTGTGTTTGATGGTAAAAGCATGGCAAGGGTCGGTAATGACAAGTAGCCATGGGGAATAAAGGAATGTTTTCCTAAAAGACGATATTAGGACTGATTGCCTTGATTATGCTTGATTCTTAATTGGATTAATTAAGGAATAATATTTTGCCCAGCTGGGTCATCTCCAAGATCGCACTGTCGATTACCCTAAGAGGGCACTGCTCGATTCACGGGCCGAAGGTTAAGTGGTGAAAAGGCCAACCACAGAAAGTGTGTCTCTCTCCTAGGTCGCTTGGGGTCAGTGGAGCTCTAAACACCCCTTGCCGAGTCCAAAACAAAGTTGTAGACTGCCATGAGCCCAACGTCTAGGGCATTGGAAAATTCTATTTTAGATACTAGATGGAATTTATGGTGCCATGTCATTTGGAACGGGTACTTTTGTTGGACAGAAGGGATACATAATTCTCCTATATGGACAGGAGACAACAATTAACTTGAAAATAAGTTAAGGAACTTGTTTGTCAAAATGACTGCTTGTTTTGTTTTTGTGTTTGTGTGCTGTAAATTACACGAACGAACCCTATGCCCTAAAAGGCTTAATTAATGAAGCTGACTTTAAATGTCACATATAAATGTGCTAGGACCTAATTAGAAAACTAAAGCTATCAAGGGAAGTAGGTGGACGGAGTCCCCGACGGGTCTGTCCTACGGCTGGGTGGTCCTAGAGAATTGGGAGGCTCCTCACAAGGATTTATCACCATTTGACTTTAGGTATTGTTAAGTTAGAACCTGATTCATGCAGTTTTAGGGGACTGGTATGGGACTATGCCCTACGGGTAGAGAGGTTGTGCGGTACATCCCTCTCGTTTCTCATTCTCTTTAAACCAAGTGTGTCATGGGTCTGCTTCGGATTGGGTATCTCTGCATAAAGTAGGATGCGGAAAACCCGATGCTAGAATGTTGTTAGGAGACCTTGGCCCTAGGGACTCAAATTTCAAGTCGATCCTAGTGGGTTTGACCGTGAATGTTCCATTGCGAGGCGGACTCGGGAAACCCTAGGCAACAAACCTCGAAAAATTCATTGGGAGTGCCGAGCGGTGATGCTTAGATTGGTTTGTCGATGAACCGCTAAAACATGCTTGGACAGCCGATAGGCAAGCACATTACATAGACTTAAAGATATAGTTTAGGTTTAGTTTAATTTTTTGTTTTAGTTTATTGATTGATTAGATTAGATTAGATTAGATTAGTTACTTACCTTAGATAGTTTATTGATTGATATATTAGATTAGATTAGTTTAGTTTAGTTTAGTTTATTATCTATTAGGTAGTTTAGTTTAAATTATTTGAATCATTGATTATTGATTGATGATCGTTGATTGATTAGTCAGTTAATAAGTTTGTAAGTAAGTTCCTTACGTTAATTGTTTACTTACCTTAGTTTATTATCTATTAGATAGTTTAGTTATCTATATTGTCTATTAGATAGTTTATTTATTTTAGTTTATTGATTGATTAGATAACTTTAGAGAGAGAGAGAGAGAGAGAGAGAGAGAGAGAGAGAGAGAGAGAGAGAGCGTGTTAATGGTGGTGGTGGTGGTGATGATGATGATGATGATGATGATGATAACCTCTCTCTTTCTCTCTCTCTCTCTCTCTCTCACTCTCTCTCTCTCCCCTTTAGATAGTTTAGTTTGTCTATATTATCATGAATGGTTAGTTAATTAGTTCCTTACTTAAGATTATATGTGTTATTTTACTTTTTTATTTATAGATATAGTTTAGGGTTAGTTTAATTTTTATTTTAGTTTATTGATTGATTGATTAGATTAATTTAAATTAGTTAGTTTATTATTTAACTAACTAATCTATATTATCTATTAGATAGATTAGTTAGATAGTTTACTTTAAATTATTAAAATTATTGATTGATGATTGATTAATAAGTTAGTAGGTTTGTAAGTAAGTTTCTTACTTTAATTATATACTGTTAGTAAGTTTCTTATAGTATTAGTTAGTAAGATATAGTTCAAGGTAAGTTTAATTTTTTATTTTAGTTATTGATTGATTAGATTAGTTACTTACTTAGTTTATTATCTATTAGATAGTTTGTTTATTTTGGTCTATTGATTGATTGGTTCACTTAGTACAATTTTATTTATTGGTGTTTTGGTTTGCTTGGTGCAATTTTGTTTGTGAGGATTGGTTGTTTTGCTAGTTATATATATATATATATATATATATATATATCTGTGCCCACCATCTCTCTTCTTTTTCTTCTTCTTCTTCTTCTTCTTCTTCTCTCTCTCTCTCTCTCTCTCTCTCTCTCCATTGTGTGTGTGTGTGTCTCTCTCTCTCTCTCTCATTCTTCTTTGTTATTATAAGTTAGTAAGTTATGATGTTAGCTAGTAGGTTAGTTATTGTTATATCTAGCATTATACTAGGAATAACAACATAGAGTCACTTCTTAAATGTTGTTATTCTTTATTTTTTATTCTCTTCCACTAAAGTTCTTTCGATATTAAAAAATCTATTATCACTCACATTGTGCTCAACAACAAAAATATGTGTTTGTATAAGTCTAAACACATAAGCTAAAAAAATGCATTACATGCTAGACTCAATAGTAGTAAGCTTTTTGCTCATAACATTCAGACTATTACAAACTAATCTCACAAGTTATTGGTTTGGTAAAAATACTGAGATTATACAAAAATATTTCACAAGTTGTTAACCAAGTATTTCTATCTACAACATTAAAGCCATATTAGTATGTTACTCAACTAAGTTGTATTTCCATATATAAGCTTAATGTTTCTATTTACATGCAAGCCAAATTTCTATAGGCAATCATGAAGCCATATTCCATAGGCCAATTTTTATTTTTGCTAGAACACATACACATTTTATATCTCCCATCATAACAAGATTTTTGGATGAATAGATCCTCTTTTATTTGTATTTTCTATTTGCAAAGCTTACTACAAAGGAAAGACGATCCTATGGCATATTCCGTTTTTTTAGCCATGAAGATAGCTCTCCCATCATGTAGCCATCCAAACATTCCTCAATGGCTAGTAGGATGCTGAGATTCTTTTTTTATTATATACATATGTCTACTAGTAGCTATCACCAACACTTTGTTCTCAGTGTACTTCAAAAGTAGTTAAAGGAGTGGGAATTGGGACCCCTTCTCTATAAAATTATCCAATGGTATGACCAATGACTTGCACAAAATATCCATTTCATAAGATGTTTAAAGGCAAATATACAACATTACCCCACATTTATAAGAATATAGTATAGTCAACATTACTTCCTCACATAATTGGATGCTTGTAACCCCCTCATTGTGCATAAGTGTCCATGGGTGATGGAGCTTCAAGCCTATACTACGTGCATCTCTAAGCACTTTGCCAAAGTATTGAACTAGCCCCAAAGTGAACAAGAATTCTTTGTCTACCAAGAAGCAGTCTTGCAACAAGTAGTGACATAGGGAATTCAATGATGAACAACAATTGGGCTACCTCAAATGAGGGAACATTATCATAGAAATACATGTCATATGTGTTCCTCTCCATGAGACGTTGGATGTTTTTTGGATAAAATACATAACATTTCAAAATCATTTTTATTATATTCCCAAAATCATGTTTAGAAATTAAGTACATATGAGCATTTTGCACCCCCCCAATGCAAATATGTCCATTGTACCCACATTGACCAATTGAGCATTGACAATTGTTTAATATTAAAACCCTTCCATATAGAAAAGTAATTGGACTTTGCAAGCTTATCAAGTTTATATAACATTGAGGATAGTGTCAAAGAGAATGAAGGTACACACCCCAATGAAAGCATCTCAATGTCATGTTTTAATACATATTTTACACTTTGAGGGGTGTCTAATTGACTCATCACAAGGTATTGACAATAATGACATTAGGGAGAGTGTACGTGATGGAGTGGACTTTGGTATATGAATGGCTCACTATGTATTCTTACCTTTTCAATACTTATTTTATTTTTATTCTGTGCTTCTTATTTCCCACCATTAGCAACATTAGCTTTGATAGAATTTGTGTTCTTTTTTATTAGAGAGATTTTAATAAGTTGAGTTGGAAGAGAGAGAGAGAGAGAGAGAGAGAGAGAGAGAGAGAGAGAGAGAGAGAGAGAGAGAGAGAGAGAGAGAGAGAGAGAGAGAGAGAGAGAGAGAGAGAGTGTGTGTGTGTGTGTGTGTGTGTGTGTATGTGTGCGTGTATAGGAGAGAGAGATAAGAGAGAGAAAGACTAGAATGGGAAAGAGAAAGAAGCCATGAAACCTAGACAAGAAGCATGGAAGATCCATAAAGGCGATGATAGCTTGGTCCAAATTTCTTCAAGTATAAACTCATCCAAGAATTTGTAGTCAATGTATTAATCTAAATAGAGTATCCTATAGATCCACAGAAATATGTTTTAGATTACTTTTAGCCCATGCATGCTACATTTTTATGAAATTAAATCAAAATATGAAATAGCTTAAAATAGAGAGCTGTCTAATAATAGTTATGTAGTAAAATAAAGGGCATATGTAACTAAAAGCTCATTTTTAAGATAGGAAAACTCATCAATAAAGGTAATTAACTGGCTTCCATGAATCTTGCTCTAATAGCAAACCTTTCCATTTGGTCAAATATTCCAAGATAGAGAATATGTCGTAGTTTCCCTTCTAGCCATAATGTTCTATGTATTGGATTACACCCTCTAATGAGGTTCCCCTTCTAACCGTAATGTTAAATGTAGTGGATTAAACTCTCTTCATCTATAGATGGAAACTCTCCCAAGTAGTTGACTTGGGAACCAATGAAAGTCTTTAGTTGACAAACATGAAAACATTATGAATCATCATCGCAGAGGAAAGCTCAAAATGATAGGCCAAATTTGAAGGGTGAAACTTGAGTGGAAGCACAAGCAAGAAAAAGCAATGGAGATGTGAGCTATGGCAGATGGAGCAAGACAACAACAGGGAGAGACATATGTTGTGGAATCTCCAATAGTCACATTGTGTGACCAACCTTTCCTTATTCAAATGTCACTAATTGAAAGAATAAAGAATAAAGTGATAGTGATGGGAAGTTGCCACTTATAGTGTATAGGTGTGCCAATACTATTAGTATAGTAAATATATAAGTGGTTAGGCATAGGTACCTTTACCCCCAACAACCTCCCACTTAAAGGTAAGGTGAATGTGCCTTGAGTGAAGAGTGAAGAAAAAGAAAAAGAAAAGTATAATATGTACATATTACTACTATATTATTTAGCTATAGGTTCGGAAAGTCTTGAACCTCCAGAGGGCTTCCCGAACCTACCCCCTTTTCCAAACCTCCTTTCTTTAATCAAAACCCCCTCCCCTTCTCTCTTTCTCACTTGTAATATCTCATTTTCTCTTCCCCTTTCCTTTTTCATTAAAGCCTCCCCCCTCACCTCTCTTTTTAAAATTAAAACCCTTTCCTCTCTCTCTCACTTATCATCTCTCTCTTTCTTTTTCCCATCCCCTTTTTAATTAAATTCCTCCCCCCTCCCCCCTCTCTCTCATGTGTAGGGCCTAGGTTCTCTCTCTCTCTCTCTCTCTCTCTCTCCTTTAATTAAATCAAACTTATTTTTAAATCAAAAGTTTCTCTCTCTCTCTCTCTCTCTGTTAGATTAAACTTTTTAAATTAAACATTTTAAAATATTTTTTTTAATTTAAAGTTTTTTGAACATAATTTTTCACACACTTTGAGAAGGAGATAGAGTAAAAAAGAGAGAGAGAAGAAGAAGAAGAAGAAAAATGATAAAAAAAAAGAAGACGACGAGAGAAGGGGGAGAAAGAGAAAAGAGAATAGTCTTTTTTTAATTAAACATTTTTTTTCTCCCTGTCTCCCTCTCTCTCTCATGCGTAGGGCCTAGGTTTTCTCTCTCTCTCTCTCTCTCTCAGATTAAAATTTTTAATGTGAATTTTTTATTTAATTAAAATAAGGATACACACACACACACACACACACACACACACACACACACACACACACACACACACACAAAGAGCAAAAAAGAAAGAAGAGGAGAGGGAGCAAGAGAGAGAAGGAGGGGGAACGGAAAGAAATAGAATTATAGAGAGAGAAAATACAAAATTTAAGAGAGAGAGAGGAAAAGAAAAAAGAAAAAGAGAGGAGAGAGGGAGAGAGAGACAGAGAGAAGAAAATGAGAGAGAAAATAAGAAGAGAGAATTTGAACACAGTGAGAGAAAGATAAAATTCAAAAGAAAGAAAGAGAATTATAGAGAGAGGAAATATGAAATTTGAGATAGAGAGAGAGAGAGAGGAAAATAAAAAAGGAAAAGAGAGGAGAGGGGATAGAGAGAAGAAAATGAGAGAGAGAAAGTAAGAAGAAGAGAAAGAATTTGAACATAGAGAGAGAATTATAGAGAAACCAAAGATAAAATTTAAAAGAAAGAGAAATGAAAAAGAAAAAGAAAAAGAAAATTTAATTAAAATAAGAAGAGAGAGAAAGAGAGAGAGAGAGAGAGAAATATATAAAGAGCAAAAAAGAAAGAAGAGAGGGAGGGAATAGAGAGAAAGAGAATTATAGAGAGAGAAAATATAAAATTTAAGAGAGAGAGAGAGAGAGAGAAAAATAAAAAATAAAAAGAGAGGAGAGAGAGGGGACAGAGACAGAGAGAAGAAAATGAGAGATATAAAATAAGAAGAAGAAGAGAGAGAATTTGAGCACAGAGAGAATTATAGAGAGAGGAAAGAAAAAATTTAAAAGAAAGAGAAAATAAAAAAATTTAAAGAGAGAAGAAAAAGAAAGAAAAAAGAGAGAAGAAAAGGAGAGGAGGGGGAGAGAGAGAGAGAATAAGAAGAATAAGAAGAGAGAGGAAAAGAGGAAGAGAGATGGGTAAAAAGAGAAAAGAGAAAAGTTTTTTTGAAATTTTAAATATTTTTTTTTGAGAGAGAGAGAAAGAGAGAGAATACAAAATTTAAAAGAGAGAGAAGGAGAGAAGAAAAAGATAAAACCCTCTTCCCTCTTTCTCATGCATAGGGCCTAGGTTCACACACACACACACACACACACACGCAGATTAAACTTTTTAATGTAAACTTTTGTTTAATTAAAATAAGGAGAGAGAGAGAGAGAGAAATATACAAAGAGCAGAAAAAGAAAGAAGAGGAGAGGGAGTGAGAGAGAGAGGGAGGGGGAACAAAGAGAAAGAGAATTATAGAGAGAGAAACTATAAAATTTAAAAGAGAGAGAGAAAAAGAAAAAGGGAAAGAGAGGAGAGAGGGAGAGAGAGAGTCAGAGAGAAGAAAATGAGAGAGAGAATATGAAGAGAAAGAATCTGAACATAGTGAGAGAATTATAGAGAGAGGAAAGATAAAATTTAAAAGAAAGAAAGAGAATTATAGAGAGATGAAATATGAAATTTGAGAGAGAGAGAGAGAGAGAGAGAGAAAGATAGACATAGACAGAGAGAAAGAGGAAAAGAGAGGAGAGAGGGGGAGAGAGACAGAGAGAAGAAAATGAGAGAGAAAATAAGAAGAAGAAAAGAAAGAATTTAAACACAGAGAGATAATTATAAAGAAAGAAAATATAAACTTTAAAATAAAGAGAAAAAAAACTTTCTTTTTAATTAAAATAAGGAGAGAGAGAGAGAAATATACAAAGACCAAAAAAGAAAGAAGAGGAGAGGGAGGGAATAGAGAGAAAGAGAATTATAGAGAGAGAAAATATAAAATTTAAGAGAGAGAGAGAGAGGAAAAGAAAAAATGAAAAGAGAGGAGAGAGAGGGGACAGAGACAGAGAGAAGAAAATGAGAGACATAAAATAAGAAGAAAAAGAGAGAGAATTTGAACATAGAGAGAATTATAGAGAGAGGAAAGATAAAATTTAAAAGAAGGAGAAAAGGAAAAAAATTAAAGAGAGAAGAAAAAAAAGAAAAAAGAGGAGAGAGAAGGAAAGAAGAGGAGAGGGGGGAGAGAGAGAGAGAGAGAGAGAGAGAGAGAGAGAGAGAGAGAGAGAGAGAGAGAGAAGAAGAATAAGAAGAAGAGAGAGGAAAAGAGAAAGAGAGATGGAAAAAAAGAGAAAATAGAAAAGTTTTTTTAAAATTTAAATATTTTTTGAGAGAGAGAGGAAGGTAGAGAGAATGAGAGAGGGGGGAAGAGAGAGAATGAGAGAGGGGGGAGAGAGAGAGAGAGAGAGAGAGAGAGAGAGAGAGAGAGAGAGAGAGAGAGAGAATATAAATTTAAAAGAGAGAGAAGGAGAGAAGAAAAAGATAAAACCCTCTCCCCTCTCTCTCATGCGTAGGGCCTAGGTTTTCTCTCTCTCTCTCTCTCAGATTAAACTTTTTAATGTAAACTTTTTGTTTAATTAAAATAAGGAGAGAGAGAAAGAGAGAGAGAGAAATATACAAAGAGCAAAAAAGAAAGAAGAGGAGAGGGAGTGAGAGAGAGAGAGAGGAGGGGGAATAGAGAGAAAGAGAATTATAGAGAGAGAAAATATAAAATTTAAGAGAGAGAGAGAGAGGAAAAGAAAAAAGGAAAAGAGAGGAGAGAGGAGGAGAGAGAGACAGAGAAAAGAAAATGAGAGAGAGAAAATAAGAAGAGAAAGAATCTGAACATAGTGAGAGAAATATAGAGAGAGAAAAGATAAAATTGAAAAGAAAGAAAGAGAATTATAGAGAGGAAATAGGAAATTTAAGAGAGAGAGAGAGAGAAAAAGAGAGGAGAGAGGGGGAGAGAGACAAAGAGAAGAAAATGAGAGAGAGAAAATAAGAGGAAGAGAAAGAATTTGAACACAGAGAGAGAATTATAGAGAAATGAAATATAAAAATTAAAAGAAAGAGAAAATAAAAATAAAAAGAAAAAAAGAAAACTTTCTTTTTAATTAAAATAAGGAGAGAGAGAGAGAGAGAAATATACAAAGAGTAAAAAAAGAAGAAGAGGAGAGGGAGGGAATAGAGAGAAAGAGAATTATAGAGAGAGGAAATATAAAATTTAAGAGAGAGAGAGAGAGAGAGAGAGGAAAAGAAAAAAAGAAAAGAGAGGAGAGAAAGGGGATAGAGACAGAGAGAAGAAAATGAGAGACAGAAAATAAGAAGAAGAAGAGAGAGAATTTGAACACAGAGGGAATTATAGAGAGAGGAAAGATAAAATTTAAAAGAAAGAGAAACAAAAAAAAATTAAAGAGAGAAAATAAAAAGAAAAAAGAGGAGAGAGAAAGAAAGGAGAGGAGAGGGGGAGAGAGAGAGAGAGAGAGAAGAAGAATAAGAAGAAGAGGAAGGAAAAGAGGAAGAGAGATGGGAAAAAAGAGAAAAGGGAAAAGTTTTTTTAAAATTTAAATATTTTTTGAGAGAGAGAGAGGAAGGGAGAGAGAATGAGAGGGGAGAAGAGAGAGATAGAGAGAATATAAAATTTAAAAGAGAGAGAAGGAGAGAAGAAAAAGATAAAATTTAAAAGAGAGAGAGGGAGAGAAGAAAAAAAGGAAAATTAGGAGAAAGGGGAGAAGAAGAAAAGGGGACGAAGAGAGAGAGAGAGGAGAAGAGAGAGAATATAAATATAAAGAGAGAACTATATATAAAGAAAAGATAAAATTTGCATACTTTAAGAGAGATGAGGAGGGGAAGAAAGTGAAATAAAAAGAAGAAGAGAGAGAAAACGTGTAGAGAGAATTATAGAGAGGAAAAAGAGAGAAGGAAAAGAGAGGAGAGGGGGGGGAGAATAAAAGGAGAGAGAGAGAAAGAGAAGAAAAGTGGGGAGAGAAAAAAATGAGAGAGAGAGAGAACTAGGAGAGGAAAAAAATAAACTAAAATAGAAGGCAAAGAAAGAGAGAGAGAGAGAGAGAGAGAGAGAGAGAGAGAGAGAGAGAGAATTAGACATAGGGAATTTAGAGAGAGAGAGAGAGAAAGAGGAAAAAGAGGAGAGAGAAAGATGAGAAATGGATTGTTGAGTGAAGTTGCCGTGCGATACTTCGCTTGCCGCTTCGAGGCAGAGAAGCCTTCGCGGCCTAGCATTCTTCGCGCGCGCGGAACGCTAGTAAAGTATAATAGGATGAGAAATAGACATCATCTCATCCAACACCTATGATCTTCCTAAGAAAGCCAAAACACTCCATTAAGAAACTTTTACTGAGAAGATCTATAGGATTTTGGTCAATTGAGATGTTGACAAGCTCAATGACTTGTCCTCAATGACTTCTCTGATAAAGTGGTAATGCACCTCAATGTGCTTTGTCTTTGCATGGAAGATCATATTCTTGGCCAACCAAATAGCACTCATAGACTTTGAATATAGTCTAGGGACCACAACAATAATGCCAAGATTTGTCACCAAATGGTCTAACTAGAGAGTCTCCTTGCAAGCCTCGGTGGTTGTAACATACTCTATCTTTGTAATAGATAGATCCATGTATTTTTGTACCTTAGATATCTAAGAAATAGCATCACCAGCAAAGGTAAAGATATAGCCAGAGGTGAAATTTCTATTGTCTACATGTCCTGTATAATCAAAGTCAATGTAGTCCATGACTCTTGTATACTAGCTACCATAATATATGCACATATTTGCAGTGCCCTTTAGGTACTTCATGATACCCTTCATGGCATCCCAATGCCATTTATACTCTCAATTGAAAAGGTATGATCAATACTTAGTGGAATGGCATCTTGTAGGAGACTTGAAAACTTTAATATGTATGTGTGGAATCTTTGATGGTGCAAACGCAAAGCATCTATGCTTATCTTGCTTGACAAAGAGAGTGGAAGGAAAGAATAGGAAGAAGAACTAGCAAAGGGTGACAAGTGCTACACCAACACATGATAAAGAAGATCCCACTTGGAAGCCTATCTTTAACATTCCATTGGATTATGTTTATATATTTTCATTGTATGCTTTTGTTAGAATCATAGAGAAAATTGTGTATAAGTATATTTGCTTTGCTTATAGGATGTAACTTTAAAAAAAACTCATTGCAACGTGTAGGAATATGGAGTGAGTGCTATCATAAATTGATCTACACAAGTGTCAATTACTGATTGAAAAAGATGAGAAAAAACAACATGCCAAAAAAGCCTTGATTTGGAGGAGTGAAGCCTGGGAAGTTTCTTTTAGTACCCATCAGTGAGGAAGGGAATGTCACAATTCATAGGTCGTAATATACAATGGGTGGAAAAAGTTAAACTCACTAATCATAGTGTCCCTTCAATTGCAAGCCATGAGAATGTGGGACCTAGACACCATGCTTACTACATGCATAAGGAAAGCCTAATTTCCTTGTGTGCCAAATGAGCCTAAGACACTGACACAAAGCATACAGCATAAGCTATAAACCACTTAATTTAGACACATTACTACACTAATTATGATGTTCTTTTAGTGCCAAGTCACGAGGATGTGGGACCTAGACACCATCCTTAGTGTAAGCATAATGAAAGCCTTGTATCTTTGTGTGCCAAGCGAGCTTGGGACACCCAAAAAGTGGAAAAAACAAGCTATAAATCACTAAAATTAAATGCATGACTACATTAATAATGATGTTCCTTCAGTGCCAAGCTATGAGAATGTGGGACCTAGACAACATGTTTAGTATAAGCATAAGGAAAGTATTGTATCTTAGTGTGCCAACTAAGCTTGGAAGACCCACAAAGTGAAAAGCACAAGCTACAAATCGCTAAAGTTAGATGCATGAATGCATTAATCATGGTGTACTTTCAGTGCTAAGCCATGCAGACATGGGACCTAAACACCATGCTTAGTGTAAGCATAAGGAAAGCCTTGTATCTTTATGTGCCAAACAAACCTAGGATACTAACACAAAGTAGAAAGGTCTTAAGTGCTATAAATCACTTAAGTTAGTTACTTAATAATACTAATCATGGTGTCCTTTTAGTGCCAAGCCACAAGGACTTGGGACCCAAGCACCATGCTTAACACAGACATAGAGAAAGTCTTGTATCATTATGCGCCAAGAAAGCGTGGGACACCATACAAAGCAAAAAGTACAAGCTACAAAATATTGATGACAAATCTAAAACCATACAAAGATAAGACATTCAGAGGGAAGTATACCCTATCTTCTTTAAGTTGTGCTCTATCAAATTATCTAAAAATGAATGGTTGAGGATGTCTCAAACATACACCATGACTAGAATGGCTTCATATGCTTGAACAATTTCTATATTTGAATATATGCTAAAAAGTAAGAGGAGCCAGTAGGTCGGCTCTTTTCAATACTCATACAGACTCTCTTTTTATCATAATTTTGAATAATCAAGGCATGCAATGATGATACAAATCAATTGAAAGCACTGGATATAAGAGTAGATAACATCATCCCAAGTATTAATAATGCCTTTGACTTTAATTTTAAATATTTCACTTTAAGCGCCAAACACCATTTAACACCAAATAGTCTCTCCCTTCCCTCACCTCTCTCTCAAGTAAATAGAGAAGTTTATTCATTCCTTAAGAAGCCAAGAAAAGCTTCAACAATTGAACCATTAAATTAAATACTAAATTAACACTTCACTGTATAGTGGCACAACAAGCCATTGAATCACATTCACATTCCATGAGAGATTAGGGATTTAAAGAAGCTCTACCTCACAATTACTTACTAAGTCTTCCTCTTTGAAGTGGGTGATTATTTTATTCTAAACGAAGGCAAATTTGTAGGACTTAAGTGTGTTAGACTCAAACTTCTTATAGTCTTTGCCTAATCCATACCTCAATTTCACCCTCCTTACCATGTCTTTCAAGAGTATAACAAATCAAAATTGACCCAAGATCTCTTCGCATATCAAGCTATATTTAAGCATGACATTTAAGAAGATGGCACTTGTAAAGAAAGTAAACATCAACTTGAATTGCCAAAAAGTATGAATTTCACCTATGTGTGTGCAATGCGCCTAGGCATTTTTCTTCTCTCATACAAGTTTAACCACTCATGTAGGATCCACCACACAATTGTGTTGTTTCAGTTGCTCTAGGGTACTAGCAAAGCACTTACTATAAGCAAGCTTAAGAATAGTGCAAGGTCTATTGAAGTCACTCCTTTGCAGAATCAATGTAGATTATAGAGGGGTGTATGTATGTATTCCACCAACTGACCAAGCACAAGAAGAAGGATACCTTCCTTCACCCATGTGCTATCCCAGAAGCACTTTTAAAAATTAGTACTGTAAGACTCAGTGATATTGTGTTGTGCATAATGTGACTCCTAGTGCGGACCCAGTAATCATCATCCTACATGAAAAATGCTTATTTCACATACTACATAGGAAAAGAAACACACAGAGACCTTAGAAATCGATGAGATTAGTCATTTCCACTTGCTTGGATCCCAAATCATTGAGGACTTGATCCTCCCATATCCACAACTGATGCTATCATGGCTCCTTGAAGCAATGCTACTATTCCTTCAGGTATTTCCTCTTAGCTCAACAACTTAAACTCCACTTTAGGTCATAAAAGTTCACCCCCTATTGCTCCCTATCATTAGCAACATGCAATCCTTGTGGACTATGAAGGAAACATGGGAACTTGAAACAGAGTACCTAAAGAGGAAATTGGAATAGAGACTTGCATAAGTATGCAATGCCCCCTTGACTAACTAATTTCTAGCAAAAATCACCATAGTTTCTACACTCTATGATCATCTTTGTGCTAGAGGAAGATGTGGATAATGTCAACTCTGCATGGAAGCTACAATCAACAATGCTAGTTAGAATCAAAATAAATATTGAATATTGATCACATCCCTTTCATATTTGAGCACCTAATTTCCAACAATTACATGAGGATAAATAGCAATGTAAATAAACATCTACCTTTCATGTTGATGAAGATAAAAATACACTCCTCCACTCAATTGCTTTACAAACACGCTAAGGTTGAAGTGCAAACATAGATGTACAAACAATGCTCTATCTAACAGGTTCCATGTGCTGCTCCAACATGCTTCCAGACCTCCAAGCACTATAGATCTTATCTCTATCCCTTGTTAGTTGCTATTGACATTGTGGTCCCTTCCATCTCTTGTTCAGAATCATAAAGATCACCATCATAGCTATCATCGGCAGAACATGATGCATCTAAATCATCTAAAACATCATCCACCACTAGCAAGCCATCATCACCATCTATCACCCTAACTATCAAGCCATTCCTATTGTGAAGCTGCTAGATAAGATTTAACTCCTCTTCCTAAATCATTGTGCAAGTCATTATCCTCTTTTGAGTGCACCAAATCATCAACAATTAGACGATCTTCAGTACTACAACCAACTTTACTAAAGAAATGTTATCATGCTAGTGTGCACTCATAGGTAAAGGACCTCCCATTTTCTGAAGAAACTTCAATTATATCAAATAACCTATTAGTAAAATCCAAAGCACATTAAAAGTTTTACTTACACTAATGTATGAAACATATAGCTATATTTTTCATCTTTGTGCAATGGAAAAATCACTAAGAGTGAGAATGCAAGGTAGATTAGGCTTCAAGCATATGCCATATGACTTCTATGTTGGTCATAGACCCAAGGAACTTAGCATATGTAGCTAAGACAACTATATAGCTTCATTGTTGCCATCTCAACTCTTTCAACCTTACAAAGAAGCCACTTGATTGACCTCTCTAACCTGAGCTTATAGCTCCCAAGACGTCAACCTGCTTTCCTTCATTGTTGCCATCTCAACTCTTTCAATCTCACAAAGAAGCCACCTGATTGACATCTCTAACCTGAGCTTATAGCTCCCAAGACGTCAACCTACTTTCCTTCAGTAAATTAGCAGCACCTCTTGAGACACATGCTGATACGGGTATTGGTGTAAATACACCTGAAAGCCTCGATATCCAAAAGGCATTACACCCTTTCATATCATGCAACTTATTGCTATTTATGTAACCAACACTTTTAATCAATCAATTGTGCCTTTTTTCAATTGTTCCTTTTTGTTATGTGGCCTGTCTCTGGTTCTTCTCCTCTCTGTCATACTTTCTCTACGTGTCTCTGATAGTGGGAGGCATAGGAGGCCTCCCACATGGTATCATTCGCCAATGCCAAGTGGTGAGAGTTCTTGTAAGTTCAAAAGTCAAATACCTCAAACAATAGTAGAAAGCATAGGCATCTCTATTGCTTTGTCAAGGGGGATAAAATAAGCTCATAATATGCAACCCTAATTCCTTATAACTCCAAGGTCCACTTTGGGGACCATATTGGTATATACACTACCACATAGGTTCTTTAATTTAGTGAACATATTTAGTTATTCTTTTTTTTCAAGGAGGGAAAATAAGCAATTCTACAAGAAAGGGTACATCAAAACACAATCACCACTAAAGAAAATAGCCTAGCCATACCCATCATAAGGATGCATTTTACAATGTTGGTTAAGGCTTAGGATTCTCTACAAGGATTTAAGAGTTACTTATACCAACAAGCAATACGGTCATCTTCTCTCACTACCCGACCCATCTAATTGGTGATCTTGATTCTCAAACCATTTGAGATAAAGAAGGTGTGTATTAGTTCCATCCTTAGATGTCTTCCACTCCTAGTACTTAGGCTTTTAAATCTAGGTGTACGTTATATAGTGAATGCATGGAAACATAATGAAACACCTTTGTCATACACCATCCATTCTTCAACTCCTTAATAAAAAAAATTATTCTCTTTTTTTGCTCTTAAAGGGATGTCATAAATCAACACAATGAGAAACCAAGTTAGCTGAGCACAACAAGAGCTAACAAAGGATATTCCATGGAACTTACTAATTTGCTAGCTACATTGAAAAAATACATTAGTAAGCAATTGCAACCAATTCAGATGGCTAATGCAAATGAAAATGAAGCTCACTACAGCTAAAACTAGGAGAGTATATAAGCCCTTTAACATCTTTCCAAAGACAACAATTAATTAGTTTATAGAGCATTGGTAATTACACAATGAATTCATTACTAGTCCTATGGAATGTGTATGGCTATGTAGAATGTATTTGACACTTAAGAGAAAGCATCTATTATTGCTCTCCTCTTAAAGGTAAGTATTCCTCTCCTTTTGAAGGTTGTCAAACCCTAGATATGGTGAACTATGGACACTAGTGGTATTTGACTTAAATTTCATTGGTTAGAAGCTTTAATTCAATTCTAAATGCCTTTGGAATCACTTACAATCTTCCTTTTATCCATCCAAGCCAAGAGTTGGTCAAATCTCTCACTTCTTGAGCTTCATTCTTCTATGGTAAAGCATGGACAATAGAGGTCATTGATTCTTTGTCAAGAAGGCTTTAAGATAGAGGGCTTTTACTCCTTTGAGGTTAAGAATCCCATCTATAGTAGGATACATGGAAATTTTGCAACATTGAAGGCATCTTGAAGACCATTTGACATATAGAGCATTCTACAAGCTTGGACTTGGGGATTATTTAGCAATCCTCAAAATTTCTTATCATTGAAGGCTTACAGCCATTAAATGCCTTCTAAATTCAAGGACTACTCATCGGAAAGCTTAAGCATTGAAGTCATGGATTACATGAGAGCTACTTGAAGCTGAAATTGGATTATTCAACCTTCATTAACCATTAAGAGGTACTCAATTATTAGTTTCTCTCTCTCTAATCCTCTTAATGGGCCATTATCCACATTTGTTGGAAAAGAAGCAATAATTGATGATGCATTTTGAATGCCATCACTTATATGAATTAGCACTCAATTTATTGAAAGTATTTCATTGAATCCCTTTTATTTAAGAATAATTTGGGATTGGATATTTTGATCTTACCTAGAACTTGATGAAAACTATGCCTTACATCAATTCCCATTGGATACTTCAGCATGTACAACCATTTGAGTAGGAATTACATGGATTACATGCTAAAACAAGGTGCTACAAGGTTTACAAATTTAAACACAATATTAGGAGCCTTTTACAAGAGACTTTAAAATTTAGCATTGTATTTTTGGGTCTATTCAGATGAGACATAGGACTTCTAGGAGTACTTTCAATATACAGAGGTCATACAATGCTTGTTGTAGGGTTTAGAGGCCTTACAAAGAGTTTAAACCCTGGCAAGAAGCATTGGGTTTTCCATGTACTTGCTAACCACTCCTATTGCAAAGGCAATGTCTAGATATGTAGTAACCATAGCATACATCAAATTGCCAACAGCTAAAGTATACAAAATCTTGACCATTTCAGCCTTTTCATCATCAGATGTAGGGATGTCCTCTGCACTGAGTTTCACATATGGAGGCAATGGAACTCCGATTGCCTTTCCCCCTCTATATTGAAACACTGCAAAATCTTGGATACATACTCCTACTAAGATAGATAGAGTAACCCCTTCAATCTATCTCTAAGTATTCACATCCCAAGAATGTGATTGGCATCACCAAGATCCTTCATGTCAAAGCTTCCATGAAGACTTTGCTTCAATGAATCCATTAGGAAAAAAATGAACTCACAAATGGGCCTTTTAGCCCCCCTCTTTCCTCCTTAAAACAAGGAAAAGAGGAAAGAAGAATAGTAAAATAATCCTCCTTTCTCTCCACTTTGCAAACTTTATATTCAAAAAGGAGTTAGTTACGGGAGTGTGGTGCTTCGTTTTCAATGCAAAATGATTAGTAGATACGAGATAATTGATTTTTTAATCGAGAACAAGGAAAATGAAAATTTAGAAGTTCCTTTTAAGATATTTTGGGGATTTTTTATATCCTAGCTTTTGGTCATAAAACAAACCAACTAGTCAAATTTCGTGTTTTTTGGAGATATTTTTGGAGGCAAAATAGAAATATCTAAAATACGAAAAGTCTTGGACATCCCTACCCTCTGAGCTATTTCCCCCTATATCTATACTCTCTCATGGCTCTATTGTGACCTCTTCTCTGTGTTTATGCAACCTTCATTAATAGAGTGAATTACTTACACCCTCCTTTCCCTTGGCACCTTTGTGTGCCTCTCTGTGCATCTCCACTCTACCTCTTGTAACAACCAAGTAGGCTCCCCATTTCTATTAATAGTAAAATGAATACAGGAAAGAAGGAGCTGCATATTGAGGTAGAGATTGAATATGCCCCATTATTCAAAAGAACCTAGCATACCAATGTCAACCCTTAGGTTTTGCAGAGTTACAGGCAATTGGGATTGAAACATGTGGATTTGTGGGTTGATGGGGGAATCTACCCAATTGATCCCTTAAACAATAGACCTCCAACTTTCTTAGGAATCACAAATTTGTTGAAGCATGTGTGCGAGGGTCAAAATGGGTTACTTGGTTATACTAGGCGGCTCAATGATCATGCGTTCAAAGTATTTACAACTTGCCAGGCAACCATAAAAAATTGCCATGATGTGATCGCGACACATCAACTTCATATACAATAGCTCATAGGACAAGTGGTACAATTGAATGACACTGTAATTCAACAAAATAATCAAATTATTTCAATGCAGGACACTATCCATGACATTGATATCTCATATGAGGAGGCAAAGGCACAATTGGAAGACTTGAGAAAGATCAACAACAAGCTAACATAGGAGCGCAAACGAAAGAAGAAGCCAATCAATGAGTTAATTGTGAATAGTGGCCAGTGGAAGTGACGTATCAAAGCATGTAATGTAGCTCAGAAAGAGAACCTAGGTGAGGGTGAAGTTGGATCATGTATTAGTAGATTGTTGAAGGCAAGTACATTGGAAAACACTTTGAGCAATCGTAAGTTTAAGGCTGTGAAGGAAAAGGTGATTGAGTGCACATTAAAAGATGTGTCAAATGAATTCTCAACTGTGGATGCACAATCTATTTGTGACAGGGCCGGTATTAGCACAATGACTTACTTAAAGATATTCAAAGGTGTGAAGGCTGGGTTTGGTCATATGCTGATGAAGAGAAATAGAATAGTGCCTCTTCCTCAACCTTCAAAGTTAATAGAGGCTCGACGGCAACTTAATACGAGTTGATAGGAGATCCCATGCATGTTCAATGTGTGGAAACACTAAAGGTTGGGACAAAAAATACATATGAGGTGAAGTTCATCGAACTCAATAATTACTATTTAGATTTGAATAAGGTGCAGTCGACAATGGTAATGTACTACAATATGTCTGTTGAGGAGTGTAATGGTAAATTGGAGTTTGTTATAAAATTAGATGAAAGTGAGGTCATCAAAGGAGTAAATCTTGAAAGAGTTAGTGTAACTCTGATGAATAGAGCTTTACAATTCGACAAGAACAACCCAAGGAGCTTTAGTGTTCAATCTAAGCGCCATGTGTGGTGGCTCGCTGCATTTGAAATTCCTAAGGAAACATTTGAGGTGTTGTAGCTATTCTTTATGCACACAAGCATTCCAAGCATCATTGATCGTCATGAACATGGTGAGATGCTCTCGGTTGAAGGGTATGGTCAATACTTGGTTGAATGGCATCTTGCAGGAGACTTGAAAACTTTAAAATGCATGTGTGGAATCTCCAATGGTGCAAATACAAAGAATCCATGCCTATATTGCTTGACAGAGAGGGTGGAAGGAAAGGACAGAAAGAAGAACTGGTGAAAGGTGACAAGTGCTGCACCGACGCGCAATAGAGAAGATCCCACTTGGAAGCCCATCTTCAACATTCCCTTGGATCGTATTCACATTTGTTCATTGCATGCTTTTGTTAGAATCATGGAGAAACTTGTATATGAATACATTTTCTTTGCTTATAGGATGCAACCAGAAAAAGAAGCCATTGCAATGTGTAGAAATGTGGAGTGAGTGCTATCAGAAATTGGGCTACATAAGCATCAAGTGACGATTGAAAAAGATGAGAAGAGATCAGTAAAATCTGGTAACTTGCCAAAAAATCCTTACTTTGGAGGAGCAAAGGCTAGGAAGTTTCTCTTAGTACCCACCATCAATGAGGAAGGGAATGTCATGGTTCGTAGGCTGCAGGACTACGATGGGTGGAAAAAGTTACATTTTGCAGTTCCTGATCGAAGTAATGGAGGAAAAACAAGATTGTCCAAAGCTAAGGTTTGGATAAGTCTTAACAAATTGGCTCCCTTACTTCGCAAGATGGTGTTTAACAATGAAGATAAGCAAGAATTTATCAATGCTATGTGTAGCTTCTATGAAAACATGGTGGAAGCATGGGGCAAAAGCTCTATCACACATTACATGGTGCGTACTAAGTTAATATTTTAAAATTGTATGAATTGTATAAACTATTGAGCATAGTTTTATTCATATGTGATATGTGTCTTTGTAGCATATCCTTGAGGCACATGGGCCATACTTTGGAGAAAAGGGAAGCATCGGAATTTGGTCCACACAAGGGATGGAAAATTCACATTGGATAGAATGTGGTACATACCAAAGAAAAACTAATCATGGTGGAGGGGTGAATGGTAGCAATCCAATGATCCAATTGCTATCTTGGTGGTATAGGATTATAGTAGCGGATGAAGCTAAACTCTCGCAAAAGAGAGCAAATGAAAGTGCTGATGAATCGGTTGCAGACATGATGGAATCACGTTGTGTCACTAAAAGACTGTGTTATGAAGACTCAAGTACCAAAGAAAACCATGCCAAGTGGTTAGAAACAAGGCTTCGACAAGGCAGCAAATGGGTTCGAAAAGAGCTAAGATAGTAAGGTGAACAATGTGAGTCAATGTGAATGCAATTCATAGTTTAAGAGAGAAAGAGAGAGTGTGCATCTATGTGAATGAGTTTTACAGTTTAGGGTTATATAAAAGAGGGTTTCACTTTCTATCTTGTTCATTGAGTTCTCACATCTCTTGTGCAGGAAAGATGGCTAGGTCTATGGTAGTTGCAAATAAGCGTCCGCTCAGAGCTCCATATCGTGTTCAGCCCCTTGGAGCATCTACTAGCTCAGATGCACCCCCTTTTCAACCTAATCCACCTTCCTCAAGTCGCCCTCACAAGGGTCCTCCTCAGCATCCCCACAAGAAATGCAAGTGGAAGCCAGGTACATTGGCCTTGAGAGAAATTAGAAGATATCAACACTATTTTGATCTCATCATTCCGAAGGTGAGCTTCTCGAGACTTGTTCACGAGATTGTGCAAGACCTCTACCACACAGAAAGCAGGAGGTGGTTTTTGGCACAAGGCTAGGATAGACCTGATCGCTTCACAAAAGAATGTCTTCATGCTCTATAGTGTGGTGAAGAGGCCTTTTTAGTTGACTTGATGACTAATGCTCAACATTGTGCAATACATGCGAAGTGCATCACTGTAACTCCCAAGGACTTCCAACTTGTAAGAAATCTTCAAGTAGTGAAGGATGCATTCGTTCCAATGGAATGAACACAATTTGCAATGTTATCTTTTTTGGCATAGTATTATCCTTGTGTATTGGACATATGACTATGTCCTAGTGCAAAACTATTGTATGCATCCTTAAAATATGAATTAAAATTTTACACTTGTCCTTCACTCTCAACTTTGATGGTGCATCTTCGATGTATTTTCAATTCTTACTTACAGTTTTTATTAGCACTGTCAATTTCAATAGGAATAACATGTAAAAATATGCCATTTCTTGTTGTAGACTTTACTCCTAATGCCTCTATATAGTTTATGTGGTGCGAAAATTCTAAGGGCCAGTAGTCATGATGTTGATTTCTCAATTATCAATCCATCCATAATTTTGGTGTGGGATAATTTTTAAAGTACTAAACTGTATCGGAATGCGACGAAACTTCACATGCACACTCGTTGCAATCACTTTTTTTCAAAAAAATATAATTTGGGCTCTTGGCCACCTAACGAGTGCACGTGTGAAGTTTCGTCGCATTCTGATACAAGGTTATGGATTTACGATCACACGATGGACAGTACGTATGAAGCTGCATTAACCCGGTTTTGGGGTTTAAATGGGCTAAATTTTCATTCTTCTTCTCATTTTCACATCTTGATTTCTTTGCTTCCTCCATTTTGACATCCCCAACCTTTGTTTCTTCTCCGTCTTGCCCTCCTTGAGCTTGCATGGCACGGACCAAGCAAGCATGTCACCATTTTGGCCCCGAAAAGACATCACGCCAAGGCCCACCACCTAGAGCACAAGGTGGAGTCTCCTCTAGTGCGACAACAGGTGCTCCCCGTAGAGCACAAGGACCACCACAGAAGAAGAGGAGATGGAAACCAGGCACTGTTGCCCTTCGAGAGATAAGGAGAATCCAATGTGGATACGAGCTTCTCATCCTGAAAAGTTCTTTTTATAAAGTTGTTCGGGAAGTCATGCAAGACTTGGAGTTGAAAGGGATGGGAAGATTTTGGGCACGAGTGCGGGATGGCCCACCAGTGGGAAGGTGGATTGCTGCAGCCATGGAGGCCCTACAAACCGCTGCAGAGAGGTTTCTCATCAACTTGTTCGATGATACATAGCTTGCAACCATCTATTCAAAGCGTGTTACAATCACAGATAAAGACATGAATTTTATCATTCGGCTTTGACACGGCAAGGGGACCCCGCCGTAGTTTACTAGATTAATGATGTAAGGTTTGTAATGAGTGTTACAGTGCCATAACATCTTGGAAGGCCAAAAAATTTTGTATACTCTGTCACATTGGAATATTTATTTATATATACATAATATCTCATGCGATGTGTACTAAATTCAAATGATTGAGTAAAGTTGTTTTGTTTTGTTTCTTGAAACGCATGACTCTTAATTTTTGTTTAACGTACGAACGCATCAAAAGTAGTAATATGTATGGATACAAGTTACGTTATTGCTTATGCACAATCGCAAGTACAGTACTACACGTTGAATTATGTTAATATATGCAGATGCGTCATTCACGTACCACACATTATCGTCACACTTACACAATCACAAGTGCAGTACTATGCGTTGATTTATGTTAACATATGCGAATGCGTCATTCACGTACCACACATTATCGTCACACTTATATGAACCACATATTTATTTAATAAATATTTATTTGTAGGAACAAAGTAAAGTATCTTATATTCATCAAGAAAAATATATGTCATGGTTGTTAGTGATGGTAGATACAAAAAGCCGATAGCCAACAAGAACTCTCAATTGTTCCTTGGCTTTTTCTTCGGTGGAGAGGAGGGGCTAGCTTCCGATGAAAATATAAGTTTCTTCTTTGCTTCAAAAATGATGCGCTCCCCCTTCAGCTCTTTCTCCAAGAGAAGCGGATCTGACACTTTAGCGAGGTCGCCTAATGTCGCAAGCACACACATTGCTCCACCCCGCGTTTGATCAAACAAGTAAAGAAGCTTTGACCGCTTGATTAGCACCACCTTCTCCAAGCTAGATGTCACAGGTATCGCTCGAAAAGGTCCAAACTTGGTCAAAGCTCAAATTTTCATGATTATTTCTTGCCCTCCTGGTGAGCACTTCTTATGGAAAACCACCAAATCTACAACAAGGTTACCGATATACTCCTTAAGAGCTAAATCCTTGCGTCAATCCGCATGTCGAGCTCCTCCTTGCCTTGATGCAAACTCATCTATATATAGTATGTCCTGAATGACAATGTCAAATCAAACAATATATTTAGCGACTAACCCAGAGTTATCAAAAAGTGATGAAACTTGATGGTAGGGTGCGTCGGGTCCCTTGAAGTCCACCGGTGAAATCTTGGCAAAAAATGATGCATGCAGCTGCCATATCTGAAGTCTGGCATCTAGCGCCTCTCCGGTAGCTGCAGGCATCATTTTTGGCCAAGATTTCACTGGTGGACTCCGGGGGACCCGACACACCCTACCATCAAGTCTCATTGCATAAAAATATATGGTAGTTAGAAATCTCACATTCTCTAGATCATCTTGTATCTTCATTTCCTCGTGTGTCAGGGAGGCACCTCTTTGGGTAGAGGGATCTACAAACTCCTTGGTAGGAAGTTGGGGCCTTGGTCCGAACAAATGATGTTGTAGTGCTTCAAATTCAGCATCGGGCACAAGGTAATCTTCTTCAACCGAGGTAATATGCTCCTGTGCATCGCACTTACAGTATTTAAGCTTGTGCCATCATATCTTCCAATCTCTGCCATTGTTGGATGCACATCCATGTAATCATAATTGATCAGGTCTTCCATTGAATCCCTGACTAGGATAGAAAATAACTCTTCTTCCTTCATTTCCAAGTATTGTAGTATATCTGATAGAAGTAAGTATTGTACACCATATACTTCAATGGGTGTCCAGAAGGCAAGGTTGGATTTGTCGACTTATGGCTGTTTTAAAGAAGATGGCACCATGGGAGCCAACCCTTGCTCTGTCACCACTCGATGCTCCTCTTCAACATCTATGAGCTCTTCAATCGGTTCTTCTCCCGTGTATGTGATAGAAACAACCTATGGAGTTGTATCTTGATCGCTCTCCTCCTTTGGGGGTGTATCCAATTCAAGGAGGTAAATTGCCAATGTGCAATCACACTCCATGAGATCCAAAGGTGATGTACCTGGTGCACTTCCCATGGGAACAGTGCATACTCTATGCAAAGGATCCACATGGGCCAGACACCTATTCACCACTTTTTGGTGATTCTTCCCTACTTGAAATACCATGAGCTGTTCCAGAGGCACCCAAGTCATGTCGGATCCCTCAATGGAGTATGTGCATGTAGCAATGGTGCTCACAAAGTCTTCCAAAACCTGAAGGGGGGGATCCAGTGATGAGAGCACACTTTCAAGGTTGAAGTTCTTAGAAAGAACCTGGAATATCTCGTCACCTTGGTTGGCAAAGATTGTCTCGTGGATCCACTCATCAAAGTGTGCATGAGCATCCATCATAGCAGGTAGGAGGGATGTGGTGGATATAAAGAGATGGAAAGAGAAAGTGTGAAATGAAACAATGAAACAAGAACTAAACTAGTTCTACCTTAAAAACCTTAAGTTTTAAACCATTAAGGGTTGTTCGCATACGATATTTAGTTATGGCTTTACTTACATCTTTGTAAAGTTTACATGCAAATGCAAATGTGTTGACGTGGAAAGTGTATAGCAAGTGTATGGTTTTGTATAAATACCATAATTTTTAAATATTGCAAGTTTGTAAGTGCCAATATTTTATTGGCCAAAAAAATCCAAAAATTTACAAGTGTTAAAAAATACTTGCATGAATCTCTTTTAACAAAAAATATCTAGATAATTGCATGAATAGAAGGAGGGCCAATTTACATATAAGCTGATTTGCTGAAGATAAGATTGAATCATTGCTAATCAAAACCCATTGCAAATGATGGACATAAGAAAACATCAATCCCATCAAATATAAAAGTCACTAATTAAATGAATAAATTTTGGTACCACAAAATATGGTAGATTTACTTGTAAATTGAGCTATAGAATCTCTGCTCTACCTTGTGTTAAGTGCTGCAACAACAATTGATCCTTAAGTTAGAACTAGCATCAAACCCTATTGTAAAGATAGTAGAAAAGAGATAATGCAGAGAGGAAGAACGAGAGAGTTTGTGTGAGTATGCAGAGAGAGAAAGAAATGAGCACATATCCAATCTTGCTCAAATTGATCTCTACAAAAGACAATTTTGCAAGAGTTACTATTTACATGAAGGTATACTGAAAAAACAGTAGAAAAGAAGAAAGATAGATAGAGAAAGAGAGAGGGAGAGAGAGATAAGCACTTATGTAATGTCACCCAAAATGATCTCTGTAACAAAACAACAACAAGGGTTAGAACTAGCATTGTGTTGTATTGAAAAGATATCATTAAAAAAAAAACAAACAGGGAGAGAGATTAACACCTTTGCCTCTTGCTCAAAATAAACTCTGCAAGAAAATAACAATTAGAACCAACATCAAATTCTATTGAAAACACAACAAAACAAAAACAACACATAGAGAGAGGGGGTAAAGAAAGGAGAGAGAGATGAGCACCTTTGTCTCCTGCCCCAAAAAACATCTGCAATAAAACAACAACAACAATAAGAAATGACATCAAACCCTATTGAAAAAATAGTAAAAAAGAGAAAATGCAAAGAGAGATGGGCGCCTGTGTTTTGCCCAAAATCTGGAGTTGCATGGAGAAGAAAGTGCAGAGGTAAGTAGAATGCTCAAAACCCTAATTACTCTCAGCATGGAGCTTCAATGGAGATGAAAATTCACGAGTATAGAGAAGAGAGGGAAGGTGGTCTATTGCTCAACTTTTTGGGTCAAACGGATTTCGGGAGAGGAAAAAAAACCGAAATTGAAAATTCTCCAAAAAAGGGGAGAAATACGAGGTGAGAGAAACTTAAATTTTGTGTACTATTCATTCTCCCTTTTTTTAATCCTCCACTACCCCTTTTTTTAATAGAAAACCCAAGATTTGGAGAGAGAAGATTCATCCTCCATGGATGTCAATATCTAGCCTTCCTGTTGGACAATCCAAAAGGCCCATATCTTAAACTATATTATTTTTAAGGGCCCATTTGTGAGTTCATTTTTTTCCTAATGCAAGGCATGAGTATCCGTGCCAGCAATAAGCATGTCATCAACATACAGAACCAAGATAATTAGGCTACCATATGTTGCCTTCTTGCTGTACAAGTAGTGATCAACTTGACTACTCTGAAAGCCTTAAGACTGCATGAAAGTATCAAACTTATGATACCATTCCCTTGGTGCGTGTTTTAGCCCATACAAACTCTGTTTTAATTTATAGACCATCGTTTCTTTCCCTTTAGCAATAAAACCTGCAGGGTGCTGCATATATATGCAATCTTTACATCCATTTGTATGAGTTTCATATCTTCAGCTGCAACCAATCCCAAAATGGTTCTTAGAGTAGTCATCTTGACTACAGGAGAGAAGATCTCGTCAAAGTCAATTCTATGCTCTTGCTTTACCCCTTTGCAACCAACTGTACTTTATACTTTGGTAAGGAACCAAAAGTGACCTTCATCTTGTAAACCAACTTGCATGGAAGGGTTTTGTAAACGCCCCGAACAACATAGTATGCTTAACAATTATGATATTCGCTTGTTTTCGAGATTTAATATAAAAGAGAATAAACAGGTAAAGCTGAAAATGAAAATTACTCACAAAATTACAGCCATGAAAATGTAAAAGTAATGGAGACAAGATTTGAGGGTTGAAGATGGGCAACCCCCCCCCCCCCCCCCCCCCCCCCCGAAGGAATGTATTTCTGCTCAACCCAAGTCCCTTAGGGAAGAGCTCAGTTACAATCAACCTGAGAGTGAGAAGAAGTAATTCTCACTCTCACAAGATCATGCAAAGATGTACAAACACACATGCATTATCTATTATGCAATGATAAGAACTGATTTCTTTACAGTATGAGAGAAGAAAAAGGAAAATTCAGCCTTTCTCCATCGTTGATCAGCAGTACATGGATAGGGCTTGCTTCTTGTAGCTAAAATGGAAGAAAGAGCTCAAGAAGGAGGTGCTGTAATGAATTTACAGGCTTGCTGTCTTGTAAAACAACAGTGATAGAAGAGGGAATATGGAGGAATTTGATAATGGAGAAGTGGGGGATGATGATGGGGATGGATGGGGCCAGTTTCTGGCTATTTGTGGGTGCTGTACATGAGTTTACAGCAAAGAAAAATGATGTTGAATGAAGAAAAACGAGCTCTTATTTATAGGAGAGGGGAGAGATAGTACAAAAGGGGAAAGTGGAGTAGCACAAGACAAGTGTCTAGCCACATGTCATGAGATGTGACAAGTGATGGGACACTTGGAAACTTGTGTGACAAGTGTCTTGACACTTGTCTCTTCTTTATGGCCTTCCTTTTTGGGTTGAATACTGTCAAGAATAGAAACAACCAAATTTAGTAAGCACAGTCAGAGTACAGAACTTACTATTTTTAGAATGACATCCCTATTTTTTAGGACTAGCATTTTTAGGTTAATTCGAGGCTCCTAAAATTTAGGGACCTCCTAAAATTTAGGGATCTCCTAGAATTTAGGGACCCCCCCAATATGGGTATCATATGAAAGCTTTTTCCGTGTACATCGCAAAAATGGTATCCGAATCTTCATGTGACTTTCCTATGCAAAGAAATGTGCATTTCAAGCTTTCAGCCCACACATGCACATTATACAAGCATTTCATGATCATGCCATCTTGTTGATTGTAACTGTCTGTTCTGGTGGATCTAGCCCACACTTCAAGGCATCAATCCTTTCTGTGTGCAAGTCTAACCTTGATATGCGTGAGTTCTAGTCACAGGCGCCCAATCGGGTCATATAGGTGGAAGTGTGAACTATCTTTTCTCTAACCCACCGTGTGGGTCCACCATAACCTGTGACCACTCATCAGTGGCCAGCTCCAATGCACTTTTCTTTATATCTAATTAGTGCAAAGGAAATAAATTTAATAAATCATTATATAGACAAATTAATGAAAAAGGATACAAATTCTGTTTCTATAGAGTTGTGACAGCCCTTTGGCTTTTATTCAGCTGTCCTCAGCTGAAAAGCTTCTTGATATTGCTGTAGAATATTTGGGTAATCCTTCATGAATTTTTCATCTACCCACTGTGCATCTGTTGTGGGTAGATTCTTGAATTTTAGCAAGAATTTTCGTGTCACAAGGCCACTTCTCGTGGTTCGATCCTTGAGAAACAAAATCTTTTCAGGTTCCAAGAGTTGCTCTGTTTCTTCAACTTCTGGGGGATCTTCAGTAATGGGTTCGTTTGGTTCTGGTCCTATGTAAGGTTTTAGCAAACTTACATGAAAAGCATTGTGTATTTTCCAATGAGCAGGAAGCTCAAGTCGATAAGAAACTTCATTTATTTTCTCAATCACTTTGAAGGGTCCAAAGTATCTACTGGAGAGCTTTGGAAAAGATGAATTTTGACTAGAACCTTGTTTGAGCCTGCTTTTATCAAACTTTAGCAAGACATATTGACCTTTTTCAAAAGCCAAAGGTCTTCTTCGTTTATCTGCTTGCTTCTTTTGTCGCTCTTGGGCAACTTTGATAGTGGCTCGAACTTGATCCATTGCGGTTTTTAAATCTGAAGCAAACTCATCAGCAGCAAAAATCTTATCTTTAGTGCGAATAATTGGAGGAGGAATCACTTTACCCTGTACTACTTCATTTGGAGCTTTCCCTGTGGATGAGTGCACTGTATTGTTGTAAGCAAACTCCAATAATGGAAGATATTTCTCCCATTGTGACTTATGTTCACTAACATAAGCTTTCAACATATCCAAAAGAGTGAGATTCATCACCTCTGTTTGGCCATCGGTTTGAGGATGAAAAGCTGAGGAGAACTTTAAAGTGGTTCCCAAATTCTCAAATAAAGCACGCCAAAAGTTACTTGTGAATTTGGAGTCTCTATCTGAAATGATCTCAGAAGGCATACCATGTAATCTGAAGATATGTTGAATGAAAAGTCTTGCAGCTTGTGCGGATTTCAATGTTTTATGACATGGAATAAAATGTGATTGTTTGCTGAATCTATCAATTATGACCCAAATCATATCATGACCTTGAGGTGTTCTTGGAATACCTGAGATGAAATCCATTGTGATAGATTCCCATAGAGCTTTGGGCACTGGAAGAGGTTGTAACAATCCTGGAATCTTCTGCCTATCATATTTGGATTTTTGGCATACCAGACAAGCCTCGATGAAGTTATGTGTATCTTTTCGTAATGTTGGCCAATAAAAGTAGCGCTCAATTGCACTTAGAGTGGCTGCCCTCCCTCTATGCCCTGCATAAGGGGGTTCATGACTTTCTTTAAGCACCTTTTGTCGAACAGGAAGAGTGATACAAAGGCGATTGTTCATGAGAAGGTAACCGTCTTTGATGGAATAATCTGGATGAGAACCTCCTTGCTGTAAATTTGACCAAATTGCTGCAAAATCAGTATCTTCATCATAAGTATTCTTCATCGTTTGAAAATCTTCATGATGAGCCACTGTAATAGTTGCAATGCGAGGCACTCTAGAAAGTGCATCAGCAACTACATTTTGTTTCCCTGGAGTGTACATAATTTGAAAATGAAACATAGACAAGAAATTTTCCCATCTTGCATGTTTCTCCTGCAAATGCTTTTGAGTCTTGAAATACTTCAAGCTTTGATGATTGGTTTTAATAAGGAATTCATTGCCTAAAAGATAATGTTTCCATATCTTTAAAGCATGAACCACTGCTAAGAGCTCCTTTTCATAAATGTCATACCTTTTCTCCACATCATTTAGACGGCGGCTTTCAAAGGCTACGGCATGGCCTTCTTGATTTAGCACTCCACCAATACAATCACCGCAAGCATCTGCTTCCACCACAAATGGTTTTACCAGATCTGGAATGATAAGAACAGGTCCAGAAGTAAGAGCTGTTTTCAGCCTTGTGAAGGCTGCCTTCTCTTTTTCCTTCCATTGGAAAGAGATCTTCTTCTTTGTAAGGTCATGAAGTGGAGAAGCCATATGTGCAAAATGCTTGATGAAGCGGCGGTAATAAGAACATAAGCCAAGAAACGATCGCACCTCATGTACATCACGAAGATGAGGCCATTCTTGGATTATCCTGATCTTTTCAAGATCCATCTGAATCCCTTCAAAAGAGATGACATGCCCAAGGTAATTTATTTTATGCATGAAAAATTCACTCTTTTTACCATTTACCAAGAGTTGATTTTGTTGTAGTAATTGTAGAACAATTTCCAAGTGTTGATGATGCTCCTCTTCATTCTTGCTAAAGACAAGAATATCATCAAAGAAAGTACCGACATATTGTCGATGCTCTCTAAAGATGTGCTCCATCATTCGATTAAAGGTGGCTGGTGCATTGGTTAATCCGAAAGGAACCACCAAGAATTCATAAAGACCGTATGAAGTGCGGAAAGCAGTTTTGTGTACATCTTGTGGTATTACCCTAATTTGATGGTAACCACTCTTTAGATCAATGCGGCTGAAAACCTTTGAGCCTCCTAGACGATCCAAAATGTCGTCAATTCTGGGAATAGGAAACCGATTCTTCACGGTGATTTTGTTGAGGGCTCGATAATCAATGCACATCTTGAATGTGCCATCTTTCTTTTGAACAAGAAGAACCGGTGAACAAAATGGTGAGCTACTTGGCCTAATTAGCCCACGGTTGAGTAGGTCTTCGACTTGCTTTCTCATTTCTTCTTGTTGAGGACGGCTCACACAGTATGGTGCTATATTAGGAGGAGAACTGCCCGGGATAATATCAATATGATGGTCTTCTGGCCTTTCTGGGGGAAGCTGATAAGGAAGATCTTCCAAAAAACAATCTTTATACTTTTCCAAGAGCTGAAGTTGCTCTTGGTTTTCAGCATTCATATTATCTTTTACATCAGTGACATAAAGCAGACAACATTGAACACAATCCTTAATTGCTCTAGAGACTTGCATATGGCTTACCATAGGTATGGTGTCTCCAGAAACTCCAGCTTGGATCTCGTACTTCTTGCCTTTGTTGGTGAGTTCTACCTTCTTTTTCTGAGAGAAGATGGTTGAATCTACTCTATGATTCCAGGGCATGCCAAGAATCACATCGCAACCATCAAGGTCTCCGATACAGAAGGTATCTTCGTCACTGTAGCCTTGAATTTGAAACTTGAGCTTGCCAATGTAGGGTATCACAGTCTTCACTGTGCCACCTTCATCAGCATTTAAAGCTTGGCGAACTTCTGCCGGAGTGTCCATCTCTTCATTCTTTAATTCAAGCTCTTTAGCTAATTGCAAGGAAATAATATTTTCATTCGCCCCAAGATCTATCAAGAATAGTGCTTGCTTACCTTGCAATTGTCCCCAAGCTTTTAATAATTTGCGCGTCTCTGGAGTGTGAGTTGTGTTTGCAACTACATCACTGATAGCATTGATTTTCACTGGCGACTTAGGCTTGTTGTCAGAAACCTTGCTTTGTCCCTTGTTTGGACATTGCTTCGCTATGTGGCCTGTTTGTCCACATTTAAAGCACTTCCCTTCTTTCATGAAGCATTGCTTTTCTTCTTTGGAAAGTTGCTTTGCTTGTGGGTATAGATTGGAGCGAAATTGAGGAGCATTAGGAGGTGCATAGGGCTTCATCTTCTTTTGATTTGATGGTGGCTGCTTTTGCCACTGTTTTTGTCCTTCATTTGGGGCTGAATACTCCTCATCATCAGCTACTCTCTTCTTATCATTCTTTTGGAATGATTTGTTGCCATTGTGCCCCATTTCCCATGTCTCAGCATGGTCAATGAGTTCCCTGAGACTAGAACAATGATAATGATTAAGAGCAGTACGAAGTTTAAAATGCAAACCTCCTTGAAACTTCCTAAGCTTTTCCGAACTGCTGATCTTCTTGAAATGTTGGACCTTCAAAAGTAGCTCCCAAAATCTCTTGGTATAGTCACCAAGTGACTCATTTTTCCTTTGCCAAAGCCGATCCCATTCCATTTTTACATCTCTTTTGAAATGAACAGGAAGAAATTGGCTTTGTATCAGGCGAACAAAGGACCGCCATGATTTTGGGGCAGCATGATCATATTCCAACCCCGTCCACCAAGTATGGGCTAAGTCAGTTAAATGTAAAGCTGCAAACTTAATCTTTTCTTTTTCTTTATACTTGTCACGACCATACAAAATTTGAAATTGACGAATAAACTTCAGAAGAAGATCAGGATTTCGGGAACCATCATACATACTGAACTTGATTTTCTTTTCAAGTTGAGATAGTGACTTAGTCTTCTTCTTCTTCTTATGCCTTCGTCCATGCTCGGATATTGAGGTTGAAGATGATGAAGTGCTTGATGGGGATGAAGATGGAGACGAGGGTGAAGAATGTCGACGCCTTTGACGATGATGAGGTCTTCCACGAGAAGGGTGTGACTCTTCATTACTAGAAGAGGATCCATCAGAATAGGCGCCAGATGACTTTGAAGAAGAGGATGAGCTTCGACGCGATCTCTTTCTTTGTCTTGAAGTAGAATGGGACTGCCTCTTAGAAGTAGTTGGACTTCTTGATCGGCTCCTTTCATTGGTATGGCTTTGTCTCCTTGAAGTAGATGGGCTTCTTTCCTTGAATTCTTTGGGATTCTCAACTTTTTCTAGTTTGAGAAGTTGCTCACGAATTTGCTGATTCTCCTCTCTAAGACTTTGAATGGCTTGAAGGATAGCACTCGATTGATCCATTGAGACTAAAGAAAAACAAATATGCTCACGCACTCAATGCAAGGGCTGAAAACAAACAAACTTATAGTTGTAAGCACTACCAGTGTTGGGGGTGAGGACCGAGCCAAAGCTCTGATACCACTGTAAACGCCCCGAACAACGTAGTATGCTTAACAATTATGATATTCGCTTGTTTTCGAGATTTAATATAAAAGAGAATAAACACGTAAAGCTGAAAATGAAAATTACTCACAAAATTACAGCCATGAAAATGTAAAAGTAATGGAGACAAGATTTGAGGGTTGAAGATGGGCAACCCCCCCCCCCCCCCCCCCCCCGAAGGAATGTATTTCTGCTCAACCCAAGTCCCTTAGGGAAGAGCTCAGTTACAATCAACCTGAGAGTGAGAAGAAGTAATTCTCACTCTCACAAGATCATGCAAAGATGTACAAACACACATGCATTATCTATTATGCAATGATAAGAACTGATTTCTTTACAGTATGAGAGAAGAAAAAGGGAAATTCAGCCTTTCTCCATCGTTGATCAGCAGTACATGGATAGGGCTTGCTTCTTGTAGCTAAAATGGAAGAAAGAGCTCAAGAAGGAGGTGCTGTAATGAATTTACAGGCTTGCTGTCTTGTAAAACAACAGTGATAGAAGAGGGAATATGGAGGAATTTGATAATGGAGAAGTGGGGGATGATGATGGGGATGGATGGGGCCAGTTTCTGGCTATCTGTGGGTGCTGTACATGAGTTTACAGCAAAGAAAAATGATGTTGAATGAAGAAAAACGAGCTCTTATTTATAGGAGAGGGGAGAGCTAGTACAAAAGGGGAAAGTGGAGTAGCACAAGACAAGTGTCCAGCCACATGTCATGAGATGTGACAAGTGATGGGACACTTGGAAACTTGTGTGACAAGTGTCTTGACACTTGTCTCTTCTTTATGGCCTTCCTTTTTGGGTTGAATACTGTCAAGAATAGAAACAACCAAATTTAGTAAGCACAGTCAGAGTACAGAACTTACTATTTTTAGAATGACATCCCTATTTTTTAGGACTAGCATTTTTAGGCTAATTCGAGGCTCCTAAAATTTAGGGACCTCCTAAAATTTAGGGATCTCCTAGAATTTAGGGACCCCCCCAATATGGGTATCATATGAAAGCTTTTTCCGTGTACATCGCAAAAATGGTATCCGAATCTTCATGTGACTTTCCTATGCAAAGAAATGTGCATTTCAAGCTTTCAGCCCACACATGCACATTATACAAGCATTTCATGATCATGCCATCTTGTTGATTGTAACTGTCTGTTCTGGTGGATCTAGCCCACACTTCAAGGCATCAATCCTTTCTGTGTGCGAGTCTAACCTTGATATGCGTGAGTTCTAGTCACAGGCGCCCAATCGGGTCATATAGGTGGAAGTGTGAACTATCTTTTCTCTAACCCACCATGTGGGTCCACCATAACCTGTGACCACTCATCAGTGGCCAGCTCCAATGCACTTTTCTTTATATCTAATTAGTGCAAAGGAAATAAATTTAATAAATCATTATATAGACAAATTAATGAAAAAGGATACAAATTCTGTTTCTATAGAGTTGTGACAGGTTTTATGCCCTTTAGGTAGCTGCACCAAGTCCCAAGTAGCATTCTTTTCAAGAGATTCCATCTCTGACAGCATGGCCTTGAACCACTTCTTGCTGTCCGGTCTAGTTATTGCTTCCTTGAAGCATGATGACTTACCATAATATGTAAACATGACATAATCTATAGCATACTACGTACCGGGAATAAACCTATTTGGCTGCCTTCAAGGTTGGGTTAACCTATGCAACGAATGTTCTATATTTGTTGACTGTTGGGGCTGCAAATCTACATTTACAGGTTGCTATCCTAAAATATGGGCATGCAATTCTGCATGTGCAAGTTGCTATCCTAAAATTCCAGCATATTGTCGTGACAGTTCAAGCTGTCCTAACTACGTGTTTTCATGCTAAAACTGTGGTATATCATGGGCAATACCTTGCTGTCATTTCCAACACCATTTTCTGCATTTTCAGGAGTATTTACAGCAGGTATATACTACTGTCCACTACGCACAAATGGTTGTCTAAAAGGTACATCCTCCTTGAAGACAACCCTTTTGACTTCCTTAGTCTTCTCAGGCTACTTATGCATGTGATCTTCATGGAAGATGACTTCATTGTTGCATGCTATCTTTCTTTTCTTGAGACCCCAAAGTCTATACCCCATCTCACCCTTATCATTGTATCCTAGGAATATGCATTTATAGGACTTTGGTTCCATTTTGTTGTGTTCTTCTTTCTGTATGTGCACTAAGGCCTCGCAGCCAAACAATCACTAATGAGCATAAGAAGGTGGCTTGCCGCCCCTGACCACTCTTCCTAAGCTTATATGGTCCAATTCATGAGCTCTCCAACTACATTTTGGGGTGGATTATGAGGGGCAGTGAGCTCCCTCTTTATCCCCTTGCTATCACAAAATACCTGAAAGGCCTTGGACACATACTCCCCACCATTGCCAAAGAGAAGACACTTAAGTGTCTTATCAGTCTGGTTCTCAACCAATGCCAAGAATTTTTGAAACTTGTCAAGCACTTCGTCCTTGCTATGAATAGGGTAAACCCATACCTTCCGTGTAGCATCATTGACAAATGTGACAAAGTATTTCTTTCCTCTTGGAGATAACCCTGGCATCTAACATATATCGGAATGTACTAACTCTAGAGGCAAAGATTTCAGCAAAATAGACTTTTTATGAGATGTCTGCGCATGCTTACCATAAACACAATGATCACAGTGCTCAAAAGCGGCATAATGAAGACAAGGCAAGTAACCCAAAAGAGAAAGTGCTTTCATTATTGTTTGACTCATGGATCCCAACTGGCCATGCCACAAGGAAACACTTGGCTGCTCAATCATGGCAACAACATGGTCATGCACACTAGATACATGGAGAGGATACAAAGTATTGTTCTTTGAGCCTTTGGCAATAACCCTAGATCATGTGCAAATCTTCCATTTTCCATCGCAAAGGTGGTATGAAATCCATCGTCATCTAGTTGTCCAATGCTAACCAATCTCTTCTTGAGCTAAGGTACATGCCTTACATTCTCAAGAGTGAAGACATATCCATGTTGAAACTACAGTTGCACACTGCCAATGCCTGCAATGTCACATGCATAATTGTCTCCAAGATGGACAACACCATGTCGACCTCTTGTATAGTCTATAAACCACTCACGATCAGAAGTGACATAAAAAGAGGCACCTGAATCCAAAATTCAAGTGTGCATGTCATCATCCGTATCGGCTATCAAAGCATGTGCACTGAAACATGAAGAGACAAAGAGTACATCATTCCCACTATCGCTCTCAATGGCTAACTACATTCACCTCTTTGATCTTTACACTACTCTTCTTAGCAAACTGACTCTCTTTCTTCTCTTCCTTACTGTCATCCATCTTCTTGCCTTTCCCTTTCTCTTTCTTCCATTTATAGCAGTCACATTTGAAGTAACCCTTCTTGCCACAGTGATGGAATTCAATATCCTTACCAGGTGACTCATGGGATTCACTAGTAGTAATAAGGAGACGTCACCTGCATGCAAGAAATATATGAAAATACCCCTTATCTACCCCCTATTTATGGGACCTTACCTTATAAAATGTGCCTTCCTTCCCTTAAATAACCCCCCTTCCTTACACTCACGTGGTACCATACGGTAAACCCTAGTGGACCCCCTGGCCACGTGATTTACTGTGTCCCCTGTTATCAGGTTTGCATTTCTACTATGATCTGCCTCTAGTATGCAAAGTACTGGAAGACTTATTGGATGCATTGTTCTACCGATTCATTTCTTCCATGAGTAGATCACTCTCTACATCAGCAAACAAAAGCATAGCATTAGAATTGCTCATAGCAGCTATGAAGGTATCCCAACTCTCTGGTAGAGTACAAAGCAAGAATGCAACTTTGAACTTATCATCAATATTGAACATATGCAAATCCATGAGTTTCTTTAGCTAGTAGGCTTTACTTGCAGCACTCTTCCGAGCATACAATTCTTCCAGTTGCTTTCAAATGTCATAAGTAGAATCCAACCCTTCCATGTTAAATAGCAAGGCATCAAAAATTGATAGCTCAATGGTCAAGCATGTAAGCTCATTCAGCTCATCCCAGTCGTCCTACTCTACATCAGTTGGTTTTGTTCCCTTTACTTTAATAAGCTTTGCTTGCTTTTTTTGCAACAAGATATTATAGCAATGCTTTTGTCAAACTACAAAGTTGTGTGCTCCTTCAAGCTTCTTGATATGCATAAGATGATTGTCATTGTTGCTAGCCATGATTCACATTCAAATAATTGTATGATAGTAAATGACAGCTAATGCCAAGTAATGGAAGATCCAATATCCACTCAATAGTATGTTAGGAATATCCCCAAGTATGTGGCAGCAAGAACATACATCAGTTTATTGACCAAAATGCCTCAAAATAATTCAATGACAATAAATATACCAATTTCCTAACAAAAACAAAGTGCATTCTTGAAATTCCTAACAATAAAGGTAGTTGTCGTGCAATTCAAGAGTGGAGTCCTGAAATTCAGGAAAAATCTATCCTAAAAATTTAGAACTAAAATAACCTCTCAGACTGACTGATATTGAGCTCCAAAGATCATGCAAAGCTACGCAAAACATCACCATAATGTTCTTGCATAGAAACATATCAAATTTCTTGACAATGAGGTATGTTGTCTTAAATATGCAAGAAATTGTCATGAATTTACAACATTAGACTTGTAGGTAAAGTTGATCCAAAAAATGACCTTTAATCATTGCTCAAATGCATTCCAAAATCAAATCCAAGCATGTAACATCAACCATAAGCATGAATACATGGTTTAGAATGCCCGAGACCAAATCTAGAAGCAAGACATAATGCATACATAGTCAGAATGTCATTTAGCCCTGTTATTCCAACAACCAAATCTCTATCAAAACCAAGAAAAACGTTGACTCTAATCACCCCAAAATGATCTCTAATTATGGGCATAACACCTCCAAGTCATGTAGTACCAAATGGGCATCAGATAGTCATCACATAAGTGAATCATAAGCATTATTCACTTAAGAAATAGTTGCTGCTCTATTTCCAGCCACAAATATGTCTGCAAAATGAGCCAAATCCTTGCCAAGTTTAGCTCAAAATGGCCTCAAGTCAATGCCACATAGTTCTCAAAACATCCAACATCAAGATACATCCAAATAGCTATCATATGAGCATCAATATCAAGAGAGCAGGTGCTGCCTTGCTTATTACAGATTTGAACACTGTGTATTTTAGACCTGAAGTTGAATATATATCAGTCCCAAGTATAATACTACACTTCAATGCTCAATGCTAAGCATTAGATGTAAAGTTTTGAGCACAACCATGATGCCAAATGAAGAGGAGCAGTTATTCTAGGTCTTGAGCATGTTAAAAACCATATGTGCATACCCACACTAATGACGCCTTCAGCCCTGAAGAGATTAGAATGTTGGTCCAAGTGTTGGAGATGATGGGGAGGGTCCCCAACTGGCCAATGATGGCTACCAACAAGCTCAAATGAAGAGGGAAGCTTCAAGCTTCAAGAAGAAGCTTCAAACCTTGCTACCATGCAGACTCTTCATAGTGAACTCTTCCTCAACTTCAAGCTCCTGCACCTGAAGAAATGCCTTGAACCAAGCTCTGATACATGTTTGCTGAGTTAGTTGCAATGGAGCTTCTATGTAGAGATGCCGATTGAGAGAGAGAAGAGATAGAGACACACGATTTGTGGTACTAAAGAGTGTACCTCAATAATGATTTTAGATAGGTATATGTACTATGTACAGCTTGGCCCTTACAGGCGGACACAGGCACTACCCTTTATCCCAACATAGTCAAACATCACTTGAAAGCAATGGATGTGGATGGGTACATTGCATAATTATGACTTTGATGCTACACATACAAGGGGCAATGATAACATTGTTGCTGATTCCTTATCCAAGATTTGGGCATGTAAGGTTTCAGCCCATTAGAGAACTTCATAATGATTGGATAGAGGAACTCAAAGAGGCCTATCTTTTAGATAATAAATTCAGCCCTATGTTTCAAAAATTACAACAAGTCATTATGAAAAGGAACTCTCAATATGGTATCATGACAAAATTATCATTTCACACACTTTTCTATTTATACATAAAATTATATAGGAGATGCATTGCTCTCCTATAGATGGTTATTTTGGTATGTTTAAGACTTATGAGATAATATTGCTAAAAGTTTCCATTGCAAGGGACTTTGGGAGGATGTCAATGCTTTTGTCTCTAGTTGCATACCATGCCAACTAAACAAGGATAGCACATTGAAGCCATGAGGTTTATTGCACCATTGCCTATCCCTGAAGGTAAATGGATGTATATCACTATGGATTTTATCACTAGCTTACCATTGATATCCAAGAAATAATGAAACAACATTTATGTGGTAGTGGATAGACTTGCAGGGTAGCCCACTTTATTCCCACAAAATTTCAATACACAAAGTCTAAAGTAGTGAGTTAGTTCATGGAGCATGTTTTCACATTACATGGATTATCGTAGGTTATAGTGCATGATAGAGATGCCAAGTTTATGATGAGTAACCTTTGGCAAGTGATTTTCAGTTCCATGGATACTAAATTATTTCCTTTTATAGCTTGCTATCCTCAAATAGATGGCTAGACAGAGAGGGTTAATAAGTGGTCGAAGAATTAATTCAGACATTTTTTCTATGATATACAAAATGCATGGAATTTGTGGTTACACTTGGCTAAGTTTGCCTACAATAACTCCACTCATTCTAGTATATAAGTTTCAACTTTTAAGGCTTTGTATGGATACAAGGTACCTCTTTCCATGGCCATTTTCAATGACAAGATAGACTCTCAAAGCAAGGAAGAATTGGACTGCATGTAGGCTCTCCTTCAACAACGTAAAGTGAATCTAAAGAAGGCCTAGGATCAAATGTAGCTTTATGCTAATGAGAAAATGCAAAACTAGATTTCCAAGAAGGGGATTTATTGCTTTTGAAAGTTCCCAATCTCGTTATGCCACTCTTGAAGATGGTTTCAACACCAAATTGGCTCATATAGGATTTTGAAGAATGGGTGACTTGGCATATTAGTTGGAACTTTTCTCATCTACCAAAATTCACAATGTCTTTCATGTGAGTCAATTGAAGCCCTTTATTGGATCTATTGTGAATTATGTAGAAGAGCTTCCACCCATGGATGAGGATAGCTTCATTTAATATGTGCATGAGGAAATTATTAGCCAGTGAGACAAGAAGCTTAGATAAATTAAAATAAACTAAAATTGATCAAATGACAAGTATTGCCATTGGAAGAAGCTTCTTGGAGACTAGCTTCAATTATCATGGAGTTCCCTTACCTCAAGGAAGCAACCTTGGTTGAAGACTAGTCATTTATGGTCGGCGGGTTCTAGCTCAAATAGATTGTAGACAACTCAAATAGATTTTATTCTATACTATGGAGAGCAAACAACAACATACATGAGTTGAATGCATTCAAAAACAACTTCATTTTTATGTATAACATGCCCTGATCAGAGCTTTCTTGCCAAAATTTATTTCAACTTTATTACAATATGGTCTTGTAAATAGACAACATGTTGTTCCATATCTATAGCTCTCATTTGGCCAATGATTCATGATCAAATGTTGAACTTTCTCATTTTCCATTGATATGAATATAGAGTACTTGATCATAGCTCCTTTATTCATTTAAAATTATTAGATTTTTCACTGTTTCATACCTTGTAATGATTGAAATAGAGCAGTACTCTATTTTGCTTCTATTCTATACACTGTAATAAGTTCCAATTTTATTTTTGGGGACAAAAGTGTTTAGGTTGGGATAGAATGTAAGAGATTGAAAATAATGTGGAGAAATACTAGATACATTGGCTATTACAAAAAGGTGTAAGGAACTTTTATTTTTCATCTTCACTTAATACAAAAGTCTATCATCTTACATCTTCTCTCTCTCAACTTCCACGGTGTCTCTCACCTCTTTTGGTCTTTCTCTCTCCTTGTTTAGACTTTCTCTCTACTTTGCACTCATCTCCTCTCTCCTACAGTCTTCTTTCTCTCTCTCCTAATTAGAACTATTTTTAAGAAAGGCCTCAACCACATCTCTTTTATGCTTCTTAATCCATTCTCTTTCATTGATGAATTATGGAATGAATATATAAAATTATGTCTAATATTTAATATTAATTATGTCCATGATAACAAACACAAGATAAGAAATATTTTTTTATCTCAATTTAACAAGAAATTATCTAGGTACATTTAAAACAAAAAATCTTGATTTTAATAAAAATATTTGGGATAAATTAGACTAGGTAACAAAACATAGTTTTATTTTTAATCTTAGCAAAGCATCCCAAACACCTATGTTTATATGCATCAAATTGATTAGGTTAGTTGCCCTAGAAAGAATGTAGTCATGGATTTTAAAACATTAGTCTTAATGAGAAAGATATTTGTGTATCTTAGCTTTCAGTTGTGTGAGATATTGGATTATCCCTTCCAAATTCAAGAAGATTTCTATATCTCATGTGAATGTATAAGGTTCACAAAAAAGCCTTAAGATGGATCACTTGTGCTCATAATTGTGTGTTTTCTTCAATCATGTCCCTTTTAGTAAAAATTGTATATGCTTTAGATTTAGTTATTCAAGAATACATAGAAAATATACACAAAGACATCCTCTCTTTTCTCCAAGTGTGAAACAAATTCTCATCGAAGGACTCAATATCAATATATTTTTATTGTAAACTTTCCTGAAAATATTATTTCTATTTTCACATTTGATGTTACTTTATGTTGAAGCTAATCCTAATGAGAGGAGTGGTGGCTATATTGAATCTATTGTTGGTGTCATTAACCTCCCCAAAAAAGGATGATATATTGGTTTTAAAAGTTGTAAGAACAAAATTGTTATGGCCAAAATAGAAAAGGACATACAAATTACTTTTAATAATTTTTTAATGTAATAAAGAATAAATGCCTTAGCCTAGCGTTAAGTATAAAAGGTGGAGATGTAACATGTGAAGGATATTTTTCCATTTTGAAGAATACAATATTTGAGGTTTCCTTCCTCCCACCATCTAAGAGGGTGCATACTCTTAACCACCAAGATCATGGGGTATATACCATGTCCCACCTTGGCATGAGGTGAGTATTAATGTTGCAACATTCATCTATGATTCTTAGCCTTTCATGGCAATATAATTTCATGCCTAGCCACCTTGGCTATGGTTTCTTGGCACATATGGTGTATTTTTTGTATTTTCAATTATTTTTCTTGTTGTGAGAATTAGTAAATTTGCATTGGTATCAGAGGTTGGACTTTGATCCATGGGAAGAGACATTTTCTTAGGGAAATTTAGTCACAAGGATAGGTGACAAGCAACTGGAGTGCAAGATTTAGTTACAGTGGCTAACACAGTTAAATCCGTGCCGACTAGCCATGGTTATCTGCGTCAAGTCATCACTAATATGGAGGTTCTTGGAGTTGGACATGAAGAAACTAGAGGCTCTATGGTGAAAGTAGCAGGTCGTGACTTGTTTCATGACATTTTAGAGGTCCTTGAGTTAATTGTGGTTAACAAATATTAAGAATGTACTAAAAGAAGGTTACTTTTGTAAAAAGAGAGTTTCTCTCCTTTCTTCTTCCTATAGGATTTCCCTACAACTCCATAGCCAAGATCTTGCTTATGTCTCTTCCCCAATGCCTTGATGGTCCAAATGGCTACCATAGATTAATTCTTCATGTTGTAAGCTTGCTATAGAGTCCCTATATGATTTCCTTAAGCCTCATTTTGATCATGAGGTAAATGAGTATGTTAATGGACTATTTGCACCAATTTTCATGAAGACACACTCCCTCATCAACGTGAGCAAAATGGAGGCCAAGCTTAGCTTCTAGCCTACTCAAGTTCAATTACAAACTCTTTTCCAAGTCTATGACATGATAAAAGCAAACTTCATCACTCTCTCTTGAATTCTTGGAGCTTCGAAACCCTAGCCATGGCTGAAAATGGACAGCATGAAGATTCCTTCAATTTCTTGAAGATTTGGCTTCTTGTTGATACCTTTTAGCTTCCAAAGGTCAAGGGGAAGCATCTACAACAGACATTGGGTCTACATTGAGGATTTCGAGCAAGATTGAAGCATCCTCTTCTCTTGATTTGGGGCAAACAAGGTAGCCACTTGATTCTTTCAAAATTTTTTGTCTTTGAATAATGGAATTATGGGGCTTTTGGCTCTTGATGCGTCCTAAGGCTTCTAGGCATTGTATTTTGCCAAAATTTGAAGTTCTTGCTTCATTTTAATGTTGCAAGTATATGGACAACTTATGCAAGTTCAAGTACTTCAATGGGAGGGCTCTTTTTAAAGATTTGAAGTCTTCTACTCTCTTGGAAGGTTCATCATTGATTTCCCTTCAATTTTCAATCACATTTGGAGCTCATAAGGATCATCTCCATCAAGCTTATGGTCATAGGAGCTTTCTTGGAGAATAATTGGAGTTTATGAGTTGAACATTCATAATGGGAATTGCAATTTGAAGGCATTCTTGGCCACCTCATGTTGGAGATCAAGCTTTTCAAGTCTCATATAGTTGTTGGAGTTTCCATGATCATCTACCTTTAACAATGAAAGAGACACTTCTACATTTTGCTCTTAATTCCCTTTAATTTCAATTGTTAAAGCCATCCATTTGTTGAAAAAGGGAGAATTAAGAGTATTCCTATTTCAAAATTGAAAAAAAAGTGCATATAGACCCAACTTAGGGCTAAATGTGGCTATGATAAATTTTCTTCATCCTACCCACTTAAAGTCAATAGCCAATTGATGCTAATCTTTCTCATTTGCTGGAATTCTATACCTAACCCTGACTTTGGTTGCTTAAATGTGATTGATTGCAATATGGATAAAAGTAAAAATCAAATGGTAAGTGGAATTCATTGTATGTAGTGAGTCACTGCAAGAAAGGGCAATACCTATCCCTATCCTTTTCCATTTGATCAAATTCCTACTTCCACTTGCATATCATTAAAGGGATGAAAGAATTCTTTTCAGCATATTGCATATCATCACTGTTTTCTTAGCCATGTTTATATCCATGAGGAAAAAGTGGATGTTGGGTGAGTTGGTAGGAAAATAGTGAGGTGACCCTCTCCTACTAACAAGGACCCTAAAGGGGAGCACAAACCGGCTTGAGAGGGAAATTTGCACACCCCTCAAGTCACGGATCCCACACCATTTTTTCAATTTAGATGCATGTATATCTCTTGAGCCAAGAAATGACAGTGGTATTTCAGTAAGATCAATGATTCATAGATGTTACAGGCATTCAGTAGCAAGAGAACATGGTCATTTAGCCCTCTTGATTACTATAGGTGATAGGGTAATTATTGATCATTTCCAACAGTTACCAATTAGTTACAGATGTTTCTTGGATACCTATAGGTGCCATGTATTCCATCATAGGTCTAATAAGTGTTTTGGGTGTCTAAAAGTACTCCAAGAGACAATTCAGGGTCAAACATGGTACTCACATGGTATTTACAGGGTGCAGGAATTCATAGGACAGGTGCACAATTTTTGCTACAAATTTTCTGTCATGATCCAATCTAAGAGATTGATATCTTGATTTGAAGAGGGGGTTTCAAGCTTTCATTTGAACCAAAAATTCAGTAATCAAACATCGGGAGCAAAAATTATAACAGTTTTTCTTACATGTGGTCTAGTGGAATGCACCTAGATAGTAGCCTTACAAGAGTGCATTGTTTAAGAAGTCATTACACCTATTACCCTCTTGCAAGCTGAGATTTTGACAAATATGGAATATCCCCACTATATGAGCTTCCTTTGGGTCAAGGAATCATTAGGGTTGGTGCAATATTAAGCAAGATGAGGCAACTTATGAAGAGGAGGAGGACTTAAGAGAAGATGAGAATGAAGAGTTTCATGGATGTGACCGGTTCCACAAATCCTTTCCTTTCCAATCTACCATCAAGCAAAAAGAATCAGAGATGCATGATAAGAATGGAAGATTTTAGGAAAGAAGGTCATTCCATGATATCACTAACAAAGCGAACTCATTTTATGGTCAGGCCACTAGTGGATAGCCTCATTCTTTTAGATTGGGTTAACCAAATCAAGATGGTAATGCTTCTAGACCAAATTCTTTTGATAGAGGTTCAATGTATAGAGAGTCTTGGAGACAATCAACCTTTGGGCAGTACTCTAATAATTTTCAGCCAACCTATAATGAGAGGGAGTACAAAAAGAAGATCACCATTTCCAACTTCAAGGGGGATAATGCATCTTCAACGGAGTGGGAAGAACGGGCAAATAAATTAGATATATACTTCATACTTTTTTCTCGCCATGATGAAGCTAAGATCTATTTTGCATCACTTCATCTTGAGGGCTACACACATACATGGTGGAGATACATACAAAGAGTTGGTCACACTTTTGCTTCTTGGGAGGATTTTAAGAAGACAATGTTAGAGGTGTTTGTCTCTCCAATGGAAAAATAAAGATTGCAAAGAAGATGGTATGTTCTTCAACAAAGGGGCATGTCCATTCATGACTACTCTAATATGTTCCTCAATCTCTCTATGTACATTCAAGGAATTGATGATTCGGTAAAATTAAACAAATGCATCTTTGGTCTAGATCCAACCCTTTCTTCAGAAGTAGGTGCAATGTAGCCCAAGAGCATTCATGATGCTATTCAATATGTTGAAAGCTATGGGTAAAAATATAGAAGAGATTCAATGGGTATTCAGCCTAAAAGTGCAGGGTATTCCTCACCAAATTAGTCTTCTAAGTTTGGAGCTCATTTTAGCCAACAAAGGGATGTGTATAGACAAGATAGCAATGGAATTAGTACCTACAATAGTAATTACTACAAGGTGCCTACTTATCCAATGGTTTATGGGTCAAAACCAAGTGTTGGTGGTGGTTCTAGACCAATGGCTGAAGCAAATCAAAACTTTACAAGGGCTAAAAATGCACAAAAGGGATCTCAAAATAACACTTATAGTAGAGTCCTTTCTAATGATCAAATTAGGGACATGCGGGCTAAAGGTTTATGCTTCAAGTGCGGAGAAAAGTGGACACAAAACCATAGGCTAAAATGTAAATCCAAAAATAGCAAGCTCAATTTTGTCATCATCGATGAGCCCCAGATGAAGATGAAGGTGAAGAGGAAAATATGCTTCATGCGGATGCAAACCATATGGTTGAAGACATGTATGATAAGGATGATGGAACTAATGATGAGTTTTATGATATTGTGGGCAGTTTTCCCTTTGATGTGGGTGGTTCTTTATGTGCAATTTCTCATGATGCATAGACTAGTTGTAAGGGAGAAAATACCCTCAGACTTGAGGGGCTGATCAATGGGAAAGTGGTTCATCTTTTGATAGACGTGGGTAGCACCCATAGCTTCATAAATACTAAATCTTTGTATAGGCTGAAATTGCTACCTCAACAAATACAAGTGCTATTGAAGATCCAAGTTGTCAATGGAGCTTATGAATCAAGCAATGAAGTGTGCCTACGCATTCCTATCACCTTATCTCTTTCATGTACCATACAAGTGGACTTGATTACTTTAGAAGTGGGACCTATAAATGTTGTCCTTTGCTGTGATTTGTTAAAGTCCATTGGAAAATTTTCATTAGACTTGGAAAATATGCAAATGGAGTTCAAATGAAATGGATAGCATATAGAATTGAAGGGCATTGGTAAAAAACAATTGGAACTCATATCCATGAAGAAGTTACGAAAAGAAATCAATGCAAGATTATGTATCTTCACCCTTTTGCTTGCAAAAATAGATGAAGAGTAGCCACCAAATCAGCCATCTTCTTCTTCAAAGAAAAGGGATTCAAGGTTGGAAGAGCTATTGGAAGAATACAAAGATTTATTTTAGTCACCATCATCTTTGCCTCCAAAGAGAGAGGTTGATCACCCTATCAACTTGCTGCCTAATAAAAAACCCATCAACAAACCTCCCTATCGCTTGTCAAAGTTTGAAAGGGAAGAGGTGGAGCGACAAGTCAAAGAGTTGCTGCAAATGGGTTTAATTCAGCCAAGTCAATCTTCGTTTGCCTCTCTCATACTCTTAGTAAAGTAGAAGGATGGATCTTTTTGCATGTGCATTGATTATAGGGAGCTAGACAAGTCCACAGTGAAGAATAGATACCTGATTCCACACATTGATGACCTTTTGGATAAGCTTAAAGATGCAAAGGTCTTTACCAAGATTGATCTTTGTTCGAACTATCACCAAATTAGAATGAAGGAAGGAGATGAGTATAAAACAACCTTTAGAACTGAAAGAGGGTTATACCACTTCTTGGTCATGCCATTTGGGCTTTTAAATGCATCCGCTACTTTTCAAGCTCTCATGAATAAAATATTGCAGCCTTTCTTGCTCAAAATAGTCATTGTATTCTTTGATGATATCCTCATTTATAGCAAATCCAAGGAGGAGCTTTTGATGTATGTACGAGATGTCTTTGACATATTAAGAAGGCATACACTCTTTGCCAAAATGTCAAAGTGTTCTTTTATGGAAGATAAAGTGGAATACTTGGGTCACATTGTGGGTGAGCAAGGCATTTGAGTGGATCCCAACAAAGTGAAATGTATCAAAGAGTGGTCTACTCCTATGAATTCTACTTCTTTGAGAGGTTTCCTTAGATTTTCTTCCTTCTATAGGAGGTTTATAAAAAATTATGCTCATGTGCTAGCTCTTTTGACCGATAGGCTGAAGAAAGAGTCTTTGTTTTGGGACTCCATAGCCGACAAGAGTTTTAATGAGTTGAAATCTCTCTTAGTTTCATCACTATTCTTGTATGCCTGAATTTCTCTAAGGAATTCATTATTTGTGGGGATTCTAGTGGAAGAGGAGTTGGGGCTATTCTATATCAAGACCATGGAGTTATAGCATATGAAAGTCGCAAGCTTGATGATAAGGAGTGTCAACTACATGTCTATGAAAACAAGAGATGTTGGCAATTTTGCATGTTATTAAAAAGTGGCATCAATATATATATGGCAGCCATTTCAGAAGGTAAAAAGTGATCATCGTATGCTAAAATACTTTCTCTCGTAGCCAAAATTTTCCCCAAAGAAAAGATGATGGTTGGAAACTCTTCAAGGGTATGACTTTGATATTTCATACATGGCGGGGAAGGACAATGTAGTAGTGGATGCCTTGTCAAGAATGTGGGCTTGTTCCATTTTGAATATTTCTACTGTACATAAGGATTGGATTCATGACATCCAAGAAGAGTATTTTCTTGATGAACAAGCGGCTTCTATGATGAAATATTTTCAACAAGGCAAAGGAGAAGAGTATCCCAACTACAAATGGCATAATGGTCTTCTTTGGTATCATGGAAGGGTGTATTTGGTTTCCCATTCATTTTCCAAGCATTGTATTTTGCAAGAGATACACTCTTCACCCTTAGTAGGTCATCATGGATTGTTTAAAACATTTGACAATATCCATAAAAGTTTCTATTGGAAGGGCATTTGGCGGGATGTTAAAGACTATGTCATGAAGTGTTTAGCATGTCAACAAAACAAGGATTCCACACTTCTACTCGAAGGTTTGCTTTAACCATTACCCATTCCTCAAGGGAAATGGATGGACATAAGAATGTATTTCATCATGAGATTACTAACAACAAAGCACGGGTGGAATAGTATCTATGTCATTATGGATCTGTTGACTAAATCAGCACATTTCATCCCAACAAAGGCTCAATTTACAACAAAGCAAGTGGCTAATCATTTTATGGAAAGTGTCTTTAAACTACATGGTATGCCATTGAAGATTGTATCTGATTGTGATACTAAGTTTATGGGAAGTTTTTGGAGGAGCTTGTTCACTTCTATGGGAACAGTTTTGACTCCTAGCACGGCATATCATCCCCAAACGGAGTGTGTCAATAAATGGTTGGAAGTCTACCTTCAACATTTTTGCCATGATACCCAAGCTTCGTGGGATCATTGGCTACATCTTGCTGAATTTTTTTATAATAACACTCATCATACGAGCATTGGCATGTCTCCATTTGAAGCGCTTGATGGATATAAAGTGCAAATACCTTCAGCTCTCTTTCATGAAGATGTGAATCCACATGCCAATGCTAAAGTTGAGAAAATGGAAACTGTTTTACATCAATGCAAAGAAAACATTTAAAAAGCACAAGATGTTATGAAGGCTTATGCTGATGAAAAGAGGAGGCCTTTGGAGTTTGAAGAAGGAGATTGGGTATTTCTCAAAGAGCCTGAATCTAGGTATGGCTTCTCTCAAAGGTGGTCATAATAAGTTGGCTCGCCGTTACTATGGGCCCTATCAAATCCTCAAACGAGTTGGTGAGCTTGCATACAAGATTGATTTTCCTTCTTCAACAAGGATTCTTTCTACCTTCCATGTTTAACAACTTAAGAAATATGTGGGTCCAACCATAAAGGTTTTAGAGGAGTTACCTCCCATAGATGAAGACGGCCTCATCATTTATGATTATGAAAAGATTATTGGCAAAAGAGAAAAGGTTTTAAGGAATTGTTCACTACTAGAATACCTTATTAAATGGCGAGGTTTTCTCATGGAGGAGTCTACTTGGAAACCATCATCATATCTTGATTATTTTCCATGGCTTTTGCAGGAAATAGAGTAAAATCTGAACAAGACATCTTGATGTATACAAATTCTATCATAAAAATGATTTCTCTACTATCATCAAAATTGGATATTTTATGGCACATCTGGATACTAGGGATTGTCCTCTACATTTCTATAGCTCATACATGGTGATAGGACATTTCTTCTTCAAGTAATGGCCAGACTTGTGCAACAACATGTTTTGGAAAATTTCCAGTAGAATATTCAGATTTCATACTTGTACTTCATTGACATATGAGATCTTCTTCAACTTGGAGTTTCATTTCAGCATGGATCCATTACTTACAAAGCTATGTTTGTAATCTTTCCTGGTAAATTGTCCCAATTCTAGCTTTGAGGACAAAGCTCTTTTAGGCTGGGATGGCTTGTAATAAAGCATAAATGCCTTAGCCTAGGGTTAAGTATAAAAGGTGTAGATGTAACATGTGAAGGCTCTTTTGCCATTTTGAATAATACAAGATTTGAGGTTTCCTTCCTCCCGCCATCTAAGAGGGTGCATACTCTTAGCCACCAAGATTATGGGGTGCATACCATGTCCCACCTTAGCATGAGGTGAGTATTCATGTTGCAGCATTCATCTATGATTCTCAGCCTTTCATGGCAATATAATTTCATGCCTAGCCAGCTTGTCTATGGTTTCTTGGCACATATGGTGTATTTCTTGTATTTCCAGTTATTTTGATTGCTGTGAGAATTAGTTATTTTACACTCAATCTTAATAGAGATGTACTTCAATTCTATTTTATAAAAGTAGAAAATGTGATTGTAAGACAAGTAAATGGTATTCTCATGGGCTATGCTTGTTACCTTCTTTGATGTAATTTGTATCTACATTGGTTTTAAATTGAATTTATTAAGAAGATTTCTTGACTATGTGAATTTGGAATGTATGCAAAAGCATTTCATTCATGTAAGAAAAGCAAAAAGCCCATAATGACATTTTTCATGATTTTTAAGCACAAAAGCTAAGAAATACAAATCCAATACATCATGAGAGAGGTGCTCATTTGTCCATGGTGCGAGATTGTATCCATTCTCTTGTTTTGCACTCTTGTCTCTATTTTCTCTTTTGTTCAATTTGTGTTTTCTCAATTTCAATACTATTTCTTATTGCATAGTGAAGGCTTCAACAAAGAGGCCATAAATTTTTGAAATTATCCTTATCTCCACACATAGTTATAAAAAAAGGAGGCCATTACTTTTTTAAATCTCCTTACCCCCCTCCCCTTGCCGCCCCCAACACGCACACACACACACTCTATGTATGTGTGTGTCTGTGTGACATGGACCTTTTTGCAAGCCACAAATCATAACTATATTGAGAGCAACATTTAAAAGGTTATTCAAGAAAATACATTGTGAGTGAGTGAGTGAGTGAGTGTGCGTGCATGCACGCGCGCATGCGTGTGTGTGACATGACCTTTTTTAGAAATCCAAATGGAATAAATCACTTTCATAAGAAATATTCAAATAATCACTTTTACTTTCCTCTTCCTCCTAGACGCTAATTTTACATTACTCTCATTCCTATTTTGTAGTTCCAAAAAAGGAATAAAGCCACATTGTAATCAATATTAACAAGCACGGTTCCTTTATTGTTACCTTGACTTCCCCTCACTCCTAGATGTTGATTTTGAATCAATGTCCTAGATATTTATGTAAGGGTGTGCCTTTTAAGAATTCAAAGGTGAATGCCACTTTCTAAGCCATGTGTAATCGTAATTTTTTGTAGTTGATTGGCATGTGGTTTAGCTCGACCCATCTTGAAGTATGGCTAGCTCAATCTCTATGGCTTCTAATATAGCATGTGGCCATCAAGTGTTGCTCAAGTATAAATAGACATTGGCACATATCCATTACTTACATTGCTAATACATTTTTAAAGGATATAAAAAAAAATTAGGCAAATAACATGTCTATAGGCATGCAGAACATATTCTTATTACACCTTTAATTAAAAAAGCTTATTTGCTAAATTTGGGAATTGGTATCAATACCTTAAAAATTTGTCTTTCTAGTGCTTTTTGGTAAATATCATTGGTTACAATTTGTCTTTTAAAAGAAAAACATAACTTAGCTATAGGTCTCTATTTGACACACACTCATCATGGGAAGACACTCTTAGCAAATGAAGAGGTATAAATGGAAATATAATTATAGTTAAGAGTTGTATAACTTTTAGATTGCATATCTGTGTGTGTGTGTGTGTGTGTGTGTGTGTGTGTGTGTGTGTGCGTGTGGAAATTATACTTCATGCATATAGAAGGACAAACTTGAACACCTTTTTTGAATACGTTTCATTTAGTACATGCCCTTCTCATTAGTTGAAAATTTTGCTCTATCCATAGTGTACACTAGACGCAGTGGCAATAATCATACTTCTACTAGTAAAGTTGTGGAACATTAATTAATCTACAAGAAAATTCACTTTTTAAATTCTTGAGTATATGTTACCAAATATACTATCAACCTTAGTTGACTAAGAATATATTTTAACTCAACATATGTCTTTTTTATAAATAGTGCTTACCTCCTATCATTTCAATGAATATGGTTGTTACTTATTGATTTGTTATTGATATCAAAGAGTATCAAATTGCATGCTTGATTTTTTTTTTTGGCACATTGACTTAAAGGTTATCACACTTGGTTGAAGTTTTGTAGAACAAAATCTATATATCTAGATCAAATGTTTCATGTTGCCATTCTATGTCTTATATTATTTGTATTTTGTTCCATTATAACATTTTTTGTGTGTTTTTACTTTAAGTATCTATTTTTTATAATTTAAAAATGAAATAAAAAAAATACAATTTTAATTTAAATATTCAGTACTCATATTATAATTGTACATATACCATCAATTGTAATATTTGATTTGCATATTTTAGATGCAAAACACATGTTTTAAATTTTCAAGAATGTTTATTTTTAATATTGAACATATTTGAATTATTATACATATAACACAACTAACAATGAATCTTCATGTTTTTTTCATAAAAGAAAAATTTTAAATAATAAAGTAATATAAGAAACAATATTAACATATTCCATATGATTTTTTATTGCTATTATTAGGGGTTTTTGTAATATTTCCAAATAATTAAAAGTTAGTTGGTTAGTTTGAAAGTTAGTTAGTCAATTAATAAGTTAGTAAGGTTACCAACTAAAGACTAACTAAGGTAAAACTTAACTAACATTAATAACTAATAATTTTTATTTAATTAAAAATATTTTATTAAAAAATTGAGAGTCGTAAATCCAATATTTTTCTTAGAATAACAAGGACCATAGTCACCCTTCATAGAAGTTACAATGTGAATGAGAGTTATGAGCCATATTAATCACTAGTGTTAATATATATAGTATGGATGGTCCAAAAATATTAGATTTTGGGCAAAACTAGCACATTCTAGATATTATCCTTTAAAAATATGGAGATTTCTAGAATTGGATGACATTTAGAAGAAAAGACAAGTGATGTTTTAGCTAGTTTTTGAGATTTTATAAAAAAAATAAAATAAAGAGAGAGATTGGTGAAATCGTCGCACCGTGATCAAAGTCTACAGGTAGTAGACAGCACTTCGAACAGGGACAGAAAGAATGAGTGATCTGAAAGATTTCTAAGCAAGTGTCTTGAAGTTTTACCCCCCTTTTGGAGCCAATGGAACCATCAAATTTATGAGTTAAGCATCAAATCACTGAGTTTTCCAAAAGTCCCTCCACCAAGAACTCTTGTTCTCAGCCTCATCCCCTCTTCTCTAATTCATTATAAATATGAGGCATGGAGAGGCACAAGGAAGCTTAAGGAGACCTCGAGAGGCTGCGAGAGAGAGGTAGAGAGAAGGATACCCCCCCAAGAGATTGTGAGAGAGCTTGAGAGAGAGAGAGAGAGAGAGAGAGAGAGAGAGAGAGAGAGAGAGAGAGAGAGAGAGAGAAGAGTTACCCCGAGAGGTTGCAAGTGAGAGAATTAGCTCAATTCCCTCTATCTCGATCCTCGACTTTGCCATCTTCTCTTATGCTCTCCCATCTCGAATCCATTCCACCTTCTTAATCTCTTGAGTCTACTTGCGTATGATGGCCTCCAAGCGAAGAATGTTGCGTGTGGATGGCAATCCTACAACCAGCACAACGAAGCCTTGGGCGAGGGCATCACTTCCAATCCAACTGTGGTTCCAATCGTAAGTAATGTATTTCTAAATTGATAGATGCTTGCTTTGATTCTCGCATGAGATACATTAGGCCCATGCTATGATGTATAAAATAGGTCATGGGAAGGGATAAGCCTCTTCTCACATATTCGAAAGATGGAGTTTGCAAAATGCATGTATCAAGGGGAGTTAATTGCATTTAGTTGTGTATGGCTTATTTGTTGATAGAGCAATCATTCAGGGGTTATGAATAGCATAATCATAAAAAGAATAACATTAGGAATTGTGCATACAAGTATTAAGTAAATTTTGCATAGAATCACTCTTTGATCCCAAGGGGAAGAGTGAATATGCGATAGAATTATTATCTCATCTATTCTTGTATTGTTTGGAAAAAATACAATTAGTTTTGTTGATTGATTGAACAATATCCTAAATGCTTTTTGCAATCAACTGATTGTTGCATTTGTGATTTGGATAAATATTCCAAGTGCTTATGTTGGATGGCAAAATCATGGCAAAGGTTAGTAATGACAAGTAGCCATGGGAAATAAAGGAATGTTTCACTGGAAGATGATATTAGGTTGATTGCCTTGATTTTTAATTGGATTAATTAAGGAAGGATATTTGCATGGGTGGATCATCTCCAAGATCGCACCGCAGATTACCTCAAGAGGTCCTTGCTCGATTCACCGGTCGAAGGTCGACTGGTGAAAAGGCCAACCATGGAAGTTGTGTGCCACTCCTAGGCCACTTGGGGTCAGTGGAGCTCTAGATACCCCTTGTCTCAACTAAAACAGAATTGTAGACTACCGTGATCCCAATGTCTAAAGCGTTGGAAGATCTTATTCTAGATAAAGAATGGAAATTATGGTGCCATGTGATTGTTGGGGGTAAAGGCGCCTCCACCTAGCCGCCCGTGTATTACTACACTGACAGTACCTGCACCATTGCACACTCAGGTGGCCAGGTGCCCGTCACAGTCACTTATTCTTTATTATTTTAGTGACAGTTTGAATAAAGGAAGGCTCAGTCACACATTGTGGTTGTTGGAGTTCCCATTTGTGTCTCTCTCTCTTCTTGCTCTTGCTCTCCGCCATAGCTCATTTCCAAGCAAGCTTCGATCCTTCTCACCTTTCAACTGGTATCAGAGTGAGGCTTCCCAACTTCTCGAGCTTGGTTCGTGGCATTCTTAGCTTCCATTCAAATACCTACATCATTGAGTCTCCTTCCGGGTAGCCATAGCCGACCTTCCCAAGCTCTCGTCACTCCCCAGCTTCCCTAGCACCTTCTCGGCCTATTAAGGCATCCTCAGGGCATTGCTACAGAGGTATTGAAGTGTTCTCTTAGTGTTTTTCTTTAGTTCTCAGGTTGCAGTCAAATAGGGCAGCCATAGCTCAAACCCTTGGAGCTTGGATCTTATTCCCTCTTGCATTTGGGAACTTGAGGCTTGTTGTGGGCCTCCTTGGGTATCCCCAGAGCCTCCAACCACTACCATTGAGGCCACGTGGATGCACAGGAGCAAAAGAAGGGGTCAAAAAATTTGCACCATTTTTTGGCTGTTCTGGACAGCACACTACAACAGCTCACCTACTCCTCATTGATGGCTGTTTCATGCTTCTTCGGGCTTGGCAATGCACTTGGCAATGGTCTCTAACTTTGGTTGAAGCCTCCTTGATCATTGGCATCAATTTTGGCTATGATCTGTACATTCCCAGGAATGTTTACAGTAGTCCCACAGTCATGTTATGCAGAAGTAACATTGGCATCTAATGCTATGCTTGTTTAGGCACTTCTACTTAACCAATTTGGTACCTATTGATGCCCGATTGTTTGGGGGATGCAAGGCACATGTTATGCCATCATTTTGGACTGATTTTCTTGCTGAAAATACTCAGTTTTGAATAGTAAATCACTGCTATACTACAGTGGGCTGAAGCCTATTATCTCATGTTTGGTTATGCCTATTGGTTTTGGGCTATGTCTTTGGGATATGCAATGAAGTATTGACATTCAAGGTATGACATTGAGCTTGTATTTGGTTCTGGAATGCCTTTGAGCTTGTATTAAGCTCCAACTTGGTTGTTCTTCACAGGCATTTGGCTTCAATTGGCATGCTTTAGACTAGTCTATGCCTATTGTCACTGCTTGACATTTAGGCCTCTTGCATTTATGGTTTGGTCAGATATGGATGCCACTTGGTTTGCCCATGCTTGATAGTTACTTAGAGCTTCATCTTCAGATGTATTTGAGCATTTTGGATCTACTGGGCATTACTTTTGGTTGTCAGTTACATTTTGAATGCTTTCAGGCTTATGCTTTACTATAGGTCTGAGATAGCTTGGGATTTATGCTCTGGATGTACCCTACTGGGATTTGGCATGTCTGATGCTATGTATTTGATGTATTAGAGCATTGCTTGTTTTCTTTGCATCTGACTTCACTTCCAGTGGGAGCCTCTTGGTATATTCGGATGTACACAGAGTCTTATTTACAAATGAGCTTGAGCTTGTGGGACAGTTACATGCATTTACTCTCTTGAGAGCTTTATGTCTGCAGTTTGTCTCTAATGGGCTGATTTGATACGACTATTGAGATAGGCACCTATCTCTGTCACAGGTTTGTTAGCTTTGTATGCATCTTGGATGGTTATGTATTGAGCTTCTTGCTCTATCAGTTGTGCTTGTCCTTGGTCTCTTCTCTTACCCTGAGACCCATTACATGCATGACTTCTGGACCTATGAGATGTCTCTTGCCTGACAGGTTAATGGTTTGATAGTTCTTGGTACCTTATTTCCCTTGGAAACTCACTATTGGATGTATCTTGTTACCTGCCAGTTGCAGTAACATATGTATCAGTGATTGCTTCATTTTTTGTACAATTTTATATGCTGCTGTCATTTATTACATCAATCTAAAATCTGCAGATATTGAGCATTTCTATGAGGGTCATGCTTAATATTTGATGTTATCTTGGTCATATTTGGTGGACAGGTATTTCTCTTGGTGAAATCCACCCTTTTAGCTAGTTTTAGCAATGGTTTTAGTGCATTTTCTACTAATTACAACAACCTGCAATTTTATTTTTTTGCTTTGATTTGGGACAGTATGGCTAGTCATTTGAAAGACACAGCTCTCTTTAACATTGCCAAGTTGGATGGTACCAACTATGGGTATTGGAAGTCCCAAATATGGCAAGCTTTGGTGCAGAAGTTGTAGATTAAACCCTTGCGTTTCAAGGGTGTTAAACCTAATGATATGGGTGATGCTGTTTGGATGGAAGTTGAGCTATGCAAGTCTACCATTATTTTGCCACTCTCAGAAGAGGTCCATCATAATGTTGTTAAAGATGAGAATTAGAGTGCATGGGATTTATGGGAGAAGATTTAGGAGCTTTATGTGCAGCAGAGTCCTGCGTCACAGATGTATTAACTGAAGCAGTTAATGGACCTTCGCATGAAGGAGGGGACCTCCCTTTCATCTCATTTCAGTTAGTTTCATGCTATCATGAAGAGTCTGTTGTCACAGGATATTGAGTTCAAAGACAACTTCCACACGTTGTTTCTGCTTGGCACCTTGCTTGAATCATGGGATGTCTTCCGTACTGCTATATACATGAACAAGCTTGATGGGCTGAAAATCAAAGATGTTGAGAGCGCTTTATTGACTGAGAAAATCAACAGGAAAAATAGTGATGCTTCCCGCTCTTCACATGCATTGACCGTTAGAGGTGGTAGAAATGGCAGACATGATAATGATCATAAGAGTAGGGACTCTCAGAAGTCTAGGTCCAAGTTACGTGGTCGCAGTATGTCCCGTGGACAAAAGTCTGATATTACTTGTCATTATTTTGGGAAATCATGACATATTAGGCCGCAATGCCATAAAATGTGCGATGATAAGCACAAGGAAAAGGGAAAAGAAAAAGTGCAAGAAAAGTCTTCTAAGCGCAGTATTGTATCTGCAAAGTCCAATGTGAAGATAGAAGAGGTTAATGTCATGCAGGCCACTGATTCAGATGATGATTACATACTTGCAGCTTCTTCATGCAATGCCTTATAGACTTCTAAGATACATTCTATGTATGTGAAATGTTGGCTCTTGGATTCAGGGGCGTCCTTTCATGTGACACGTTGTAGAGATTGGTTTCATACCTATCGTACCATGTCTGGTTCTGTGCGTCTTGGTAATGACAGGTCTCTTGACATTGTGGGCATTGGAGATGTTAGGATGTAGTTTCCTTCCGGTAGTTCTTTTGTTTTGCATGATGTACGCCATGTACCTGCGTTGACTCTTAGCCTTATGTCAGCTGAACAGCTTGATGATGCAATGTATTTTGTGTCTTTTGGAGACTCCGCATGGAAGATTACTCATGGTAGGCTTGTACTTGCAAGAGGTGCCAAGTCTGGCAGCCTCTATCCCTTGTATCAAGAGCTACATTGGATCATGTTTTGTATGTGGGTTCTATTCCCCATGTATCCCTTTGGCATGCTTGTTTGGGACATATGTCTCTTAAAGGAATGAAAATGCTATGTGCTTTGTAGTATCTTTTGCCTTTTGACTCTTCGCATTTTGATTCTTGTGATCATTGTTTATGTGGTAGACAGACTAGAAATACACATAAAAAGTCTGGTAAGAAACACATGGGTGAGCCCTTGGCTCTTGTGTACTTAGATGTATGTGGGCCCATGCCCTGTCAGTCACTTGGTGGGACAAAGTATTTTGTTACTTTCATAGATGATTACTCACGTAAGGTTTAGGCTTATCCCATAAAAACAAAATCCGATGTCTTAGACACATTTCAGTGTTGGCTTGCATTGGCAGAGAACCAATCTAGGAAAAGGCTCAAATGCCTAAGGTCAAATAATGGGGGTGAGTATGTATTGTGTGGTTTTGAGCAGTTTTGTGGTGAGCGGGGTATTAAGCGTCAATTGACTGCCCCTTACACCCCACCCCAGAATGGTATGGCTGAACGCATGAATAGGACCATTCAGGAAAGGGTCTGTAGCATGCTTAGCTAGGTTGGCTTACCGCAACACTTTTGGGATGAGACAATTACTACTGCACTGCATCTCATTAACGGGTTGCCTAGCAGTGGCATAGACTTTCAGGTTACAGAGGAGGTATGGGCAGGCAAGCCCCCCTCTTATGATCATTTGTGTGTCTTTGGATGTAAGGCATTTTGCGATGTGCCCAAGGACAAATGCAATAAACTGGATCTTAAAAGTGTCAAATGCATTTTCATTGGCTATGGAGATGCAAGAGAGATGGGTTACCATCTATGGGATTCGCAAGCGCGGAAAGTGATCCACAGTCATGATGTCAACTTTCATGAGGACAAAATGCATATGCAACCTGAAAAAGTGGTTGAGCTATGCAGATTATCTTTTAGGAGGAGCCACCTGCTCCCTTTCAGCCCTCCACAGCTAGCTAGACAACGTGCAGCATCACCTGATGCTCATGGCCCAGATGTTAGACAAACTGATGTTAGACAGGATATTGGTCAAGCAATAGAGCCTGGATTGAGGCATTCTACTAGAGATAGATGACCTCCTGACCATTTTGCGCCCGCTATGGATTATGTACTAGTTACAAATGCAGGAGAGCCTCTCACTTATGATGAGGCTATGCGTAGGGGTGATTGTCACTCTTGGGAGAGGACTATGCAATCTGAGCTTGACTAATTGCATAAGAATCAGAATTGGGATTTGGTTTCCTTGCCTCATGATAAGAAGGTTTTGCCATGCAAGTGGATGTATAAGCTGAAAAGTACCCATGGACACCCCAAGTCAACATTCAAGGCTCGATTGGTTGCTAAGGGTTTTAAGCAGGAGCATGGTGTTGACTTTGATGAAGTCTTTTCTCCTGTGGTCAAGATGACCGCCCTATGCTTAGTCTTGGCCTTGGTTGCACAGCTTGACCTAGACTTGTACCAGATGGATGTCAAGACGGCTTTTTTACATGGGGACTTGCATGATGAGATTTAGATGGAGTAGTCTATAGGCTTTGCAAACCCTGGTAGGGAACACCTAGTGTTCAAACTAAAGAAGAGTCTATATGGCTTGAAACAGGCACCTAGGGAATGGTACCATAAGTTTGATGCATTCATGTAGTCATAGGGCTACATCCGCAATGCTATGGATCCGTGCTTGTACACGAAGAAAGCCCATGACAGTTCTTTACTAATTTTGGTACTCTACGTGGATGACATAGTTTTAGAAGGGATAGCTCATGAGGAGCTAGATGCTCTTAAGGCTCAGCTCAAGAAGAGCTTTGAGATGAAAGATCTGGGACATGCCTCTCATATACTTGGTATGCACATTACGCGTGATAGATCTCAGGGACTACTCTATCTATCACAGAGGGAGTACATTCATAAAGTCCTTGAGCGCTTCCACATGCAGGATGTTAAGCCTATTGGCTGTCCATTACCTTCTCATGTGAAGATTTCACAGGCCGATTGCCTGGAGACACAAGCAGAGGGCTGAGATAACCAAGATTCTCCATGCATCAGTTGTGGGTAGTCTTATGTATGCCATGATAGCCACTCGTCTAAATATTGCTTTTGCAGTTGGGGTTTTGGCACGTTATATGGCTACACCTGGCAAGAACCATTGGGATGCCATGAAGGGTATCATGAGGTACCTGAATGGCACATCAGATATGTGTCTTTGTTATGGCAGCCATGATATAGGAGTTGTGGGGTACACTGACTCAGATTATGTAGGACACATAGATAGTAGGAAGTCCACTTCTGGCTATGTCTTCACTTATGCTGGAGGGGCTATCTCTTGTATGTCCAGGGTGTAGAAGTGTACGACTCTTTCCACTATAGAGGCCGAGTATATTGCAGCCATAGAGGCTTGCAAGGAGGCTATCTGGTTAGGCCATTTGATTGTAGACCTTGGTATGACTGATGCTATGCCTACACTATATTCGGATTCTATGAGTGCCATTCAGTTGGCCAAGAATCTGGTCTTCCATGTAAGAACAAAACATATTGAGGTGAGGTATCACTTCATTCGCAAGGTCATTGAGGATAGGTCTGTTGACCTTGTCAAGATTCCGACGGAGCAAAATCCTGCAGACTTGCTCAGAAAAGCCTCACTACCAAGCGCTTTGCCTTCCTTAGGAGATTGATAGGCATTGGTCAAGATGGTCTTTTTCCTCATCCTGTTGTACATGTGTACATGTTGTTTTATCTTTTCTTTTTCTCTCTCACTGGGGCAGATTCACCTTTAAGTGGGAGGTTGTTGGGGGTAAAGGTGCCTCTGCCTAGCCACCCGTGTATTACTACATTGACAGTACCCGCCACTACACACTGCATGTAGCATGTGCCCGTCATAGTCACTTATTCTTTATTCTTTTAGTGGCTGTTTGAATAAAGAAAGGCCCCGACCACACATTGTGGTTGTTGGAGTTTCCATTTGTGTCTCTCTCTCTTCTTCCTCTTGCTCTCTGCCATAGCTCACTTCTAAGCAAGCTTCGATCCTTCTCACCTTTCAGTGATTTGGACCGGGTACTTCTGTTGGATAGAAGGGATACATAATTCTCCTGTATGGGCATGAGACAAAGATTAAGTTGAAGATAAGTTAAAGAACTTGTTTGTCAAAAGCACTACTTGTTTTGTTTTCGTGTTTGTGTTGTAAATTACGTGAGCGAACCCTGTTTCCTAAAAGGCTTAATTAATGAAGTTGATTTTAAATGTCGCACATAAATGTGGTAGGACCTAATTAGAAAACTAAAGCTATCAAGAGAAGTGGGTGGACGAAATCCCTGACAGGTCCGTTCTACAACAGGGTAGTCCTAGAGAATTAGGAGGCTTCTCACAAGGATTTATCACCATTCAACTTTAGGTATTGTTAAGTTAAAACCCAATTTATGTCGTTTTAGGAAACTGGAATGGAATTATGACCTATGAGCAGAGAGGTTGAGTGGCACATCCCTCTCATTTCCCATTCTCTTTGAACCAAGTGTGGTATGGATCTGCTTCGGATTGGGTATCTCAGCATAAAGTAGGATGCCCAAAACTCGACGCTAGAATGTTGTTAGGAGACCTTGGCCCTAGGAACCCAGATTTCAGGTCGATCCTAGTGGGTGCTGTGAATGTTATGTTGCAAGAGGCAGACTCAGGAAACCCTAGGAGTCGACAAACCCCGAAACATTCCTTGGGAGTGCCAGGCGGTGATGCTTAGATTCATTTCTCGATGGATTGCTAAAACGTGCTTGGACAGCATGTTACAATTTTAGCCTTCAACCTCTTTAGACTTTCATAATATTTGTAACAACCCAAAAACTTTGCATGAAGAAGGGGTAAAAAGGAGGATTAATAAGGTTGTTAAACCTTAATGAAAAATTTTAAAGGAAAAAAAAACTATTATCAAACTTGTCAAAGAACTAATCATGTTGCCACATCCTCTCGATTGATTTGTCATCATCATCGAACCCCCCCTTCCCCTCCATTGAATGATTGGAAATTACCTTCGTAATCATCACTACCTCTAATGTCATCTTGATGCCTTCAATGAACTCCATGCCACCACCTGTCCTCAGCATTAGAGACTCCAAACTAGTCGAGTATGCGATAGAAGAACCATTATTAGGCTTAGCTAAGGCTATAAAACCTTAGCCAAAGGCTTAGGCTAATCATTTTTTACCCACCCCAGTTGCTACTTCCTAGGAGAGAGAGAGAGAGAGAGAGAGAGAGAAGAAGAAGAAGAAGAAGAAGAAGAAGAAGAAAGAGGTAGGAGAAGAAGATAGGAGGAGTGAGAAGAAAAGAAGAAATAGGAGGGGGAATGAGGGAGAGAGAAAAGTGAGATAACTATAAGGAAGCATTACTCCAGCTTGTGGGAGCCTCATCCATCTTGCTTCTTATGATTCCTTCTCTCCACAAGATCTTCGTCTCATATGGAACCCTCCTAGCAACTCGAAGCTTCTAATCAAGGCCGACAAAGTTTTGGAAGCTAGAATATGAAGACTCCCTATTTGCGATGGCCCGTAGAGATGATATTCTAGAGCAAGAAGTATGAGAGCTATAAGTGTGGTAGTAAATGTGAATACCACATCATCCCATGTTCTTTTGTAGATTAAATTTATTCAATACAAAGATCGAGAACATAAATAAAATATTTTTCAATACTTATCAAAGAATTTATAGCTTAATAAATAGAAAAAAGTAAAATTCAATAAAAAAGAAATATATTATAAACTATTAATTTAGATTTTTATTTTCTGAAAGGTAGAAAAAGATTGCATGGCATTATAATGCATTGAATAGTTGCATATTAATAAAGTGCATCAAAATAATTTAATTTTTAATCTAATAAAAATAATTATAAAAATCTTCAATAATTTAGAAATCAAGTAATTGCATAATTTCTTGGTATTTACAGATCATGTAAAACATAGAGAAATATTTTGTTGGCACTTATGGATCATGTAAAGTTAATTAAGAAAATTAAAGTAGATCATTAAATTCATTGAATTGAAGTTCCCTCTTTAATAGATAAAATTTCACTGTAATTAATTAAATAAAAATTATTAGATTGCATACTTAGCCATTACAAATTATTAAATGGTGTTGTTTAGCAAGTGATGTGCGAAGATAAGTCTCTCACACACAACTTGAAAACGAGATGTCAAGGAGTGCTAGCTTAGTTAGCGAATTAACTTTACCGAAGGACGACACAAAACAAAAAATTTCAATGTTTGATAAACAAAACTCAATCAACATACGAGCACAAACGACCAATTATGCATGTTGTAACCTCAAATACTCCAAAATCAAACACAAAGTAGAGCATTGACGAGTTATGCTTCTTGTAGCCTCAAATACTCCAAAATCAAACACAATATAGAGCATTGACAAACATCAAAACATTAAAATTTGAGTCCGAAAAGAAAAACACAATCACTTGATACCTCTTTGAAGTCTGTTACACTATTCCGAATGTTAACCCCAGTACAAGACAGAGAAAAAGGAAGCAAAAGAAAACTCAAGAAAATTTAAAAATGTGGAGCAAAGTGAAAAAGGCAGCTCGAGACAAAAGGATAAGAGGAGTAAAGGCCAAAAGTGCAAGGGTAACCTTAAAAGTTGAGGCAAAGGAAAAGTCATATTTTAAAATGTAAAGGCATCCCCAAATTTTTGTAAAAGAGCACTAAGCTCCCTCTATGCAATTTGTAAAGAGTAGATGGGCATAGGAGAAGGCATAATGTAAATAGGAGGGAATAGGAAAAAAAGATCTTGGCAAGATAGCCAATCACGCAACAAAAGGGATGGGTGCCCAAAGGGATAAGGGCATGTATAAAAGCCAAAAAGTGAATAGAGAAGCTCATTTTTGTTGGTGTGTGGCAAAAGTGGCTCTCTTCTTCTTCTTCTTCTTCTTCTTCTTCTTCTTCTTCTGCTTGCTTGCTTGCTTTCTTGTGCTTGTACTTGAGAGAGGGAGCATGAGAGTGTGAGGAAGTGAGTGTGTAAGGATAAGGGACCGTGATGGAGAAGCTCTCCATCTTCTCCTCTCTTCTTTGCTTCTCCTCTCTTTTCTTGTCTTGCGCACGTGGCTATGGAGCATGGAGCTTGAAGGTGGAGGATTGAATTTGCATGAGCTTGCATCTCAAATCATGGAGCTACTGGTGAGCTTGAAAGAGGAGGGCACTCGATCGGACATTGAGGTAAGCTCACTACACTCATAGGCTTGAGAGTGCATATGGATATGTGAGAGGTAGCCATTAGCATTCGGCTTGAAACACTTGAGCAATAAGCCGTCTCTGTGGGTCTTAGCAGTCAAGCCAAAGCTCCCACATTTTGGTTCCATGTTGCTATGGCCAACAGATTCAAGCCTTGAGTGCTTGCGCACTCTGAATCAAGCATTGGAGAGCTTTTCCCAAACGGGTGCTTGAGGTAAATAGGTAAGAAGAAAGGGGGTTTGATCTTCATTGCAATTGTTTTGGATTTTGAAGTTTGGATAAGTTGGTTGGATTAGCATTAGAGTTTGCTTGTGTTTTTTAGGCATTTGTAGGCATTTAGGTAGTAAAAATAGAGGAAGAGAAAGAAACCACAGTAGGGTTTTATCCAACAACATGCCTAAATCAAAGGAAAATGGGGTTGAAATCCAGCAAGGAAGAGGAAAAGGCATCCAAGGAGTGTTGGAGAGGGAGTATAAAACCCTAAAAAGGGGTGAAGAGAGCTCATTTTCAGTTTTAGGGCTTTGGAAGAGAGAGAGAGAGAGAGAGAGAGAGAGAGAGAGAGAGAGAGTTGGAGCTCTAGGAAAAGAAAAGATCTAGGGTACCAATTTGGAGGTTTTTGACTAGTCCACATACACGCAAATCTTCCTTAGCATTTAATCATTGATTTTGGAAGCTCTCAGTACTTAACATCAACCATGTAGGTCGAATGAATCAAAATCTTGCATTGTGAGTCATTTGCACCGTTGGAATTGGATGCATGCCACGAAGTCCGATTCCCAGAATCAGACCAATCGGACTCAGACAGTCTAATTTGACTACTCGAACACTTGCAGTCCTAGTCCGATTGGACATATTTAAACACTCCGAGTTGGACAAGCTTAGGCTCAAACAAACTCGGACCAACGATTCGAACAATCAACTCGGACATTAGACTAGGACTCTGACCATCCAATTTTCTTAGTTAGACCACCCCAACCCAGAATTAGACAATTCGATTCTAGGAATCAGACATACCACCTAGAGCTTGGAAACTTATCATCCCAAGCACATCCTAGGCTAATAGAGGTCAACTTGAAGTAAGGCAAGACCCGTGTAGGCATCCAAACACATTGGATGGCTCATAGAGCCTCCAAACTACAAAGATCATGGCTTAGTTTCCTAGGAAGTAACCTCAAACAAAGCCTCTTAGATCACCCATTCGAAACATCTTAAAGGACCCAATCGAACCTATTAGAGTTCACCACCTAAGGGAGCAGACTAGAAAACTATGTTGCATCACATTGTCTTCATCATAGTCACACACTGCATGAATAATCACTTGAACTGCACTAAGAAAGTGGAGAGCTTGATTTTGCACTACGCGTGAAAAGAAGCACCCCACAAACACTTGATCACACTTAAATTTGAGGACTGGCCGAACTAACAAGGAACTCACATGCAAGATAAGTGACCTGGACGAACCCACAAATAGGAGAAGAAATCTTAAACCGGCATCAAAGGCTACCAAATATCAAAAGTAAGCCTCTTGGAGCGAGGAGATCGATATGAGATTAGCGACTCAACCTTACTAGAGTTGATTAGTTTGGTCAGCAACCTAGTGGACCAAGAGACAGTCGACCAAATGTTAGGACCAAGCTCCAATCATGAAAATGAATAGCTTGACTTTTGGGAGAGTTTCCAGTCGATATCCACAAGATGATCGATCGGTACGATTTACAAAGCAAGATGGAGCATCATGGTAGGCCAGCTGAGGATATCTAAGTTGACCTTGAGGAAGAGCAGAGATTGGCCAAAAAGGCACTATAAGGAGCATAACTGCTTACAACCAGGAACAACAAGCTCAAAAGCTAAGGCTAGAAATAGAAATGTGAGAGGTCCAACGAGTTTTAGCACTTGCTAATTGGAATAGGATAGGAATCAATGTGAAGAGGAAAAGAGTGCTTGAAGCCGATCTCACATTGAGTGAGCTTCTCGTGAAGAGACTCATGGACAACACAATTGTAGAGTAGAGCGAAGCGGCCCTAGCAAATTCATTGCTAGTGGGACTAGGAATCAATCCAAATTCAAGGAGCCAACTGAAGATACCTGTAGTTTCCAAGCAATAGTAAATGGCCTAACAAACCTTGCTCAACATGCGCAACCTTTTATTCTTTGTCTCGAAGATAAAGGACGAACATGTTACACCAATCTAGATGACGTCGAACGTAACAACTTCAATACTCTCAAGAGCCTCTTCATCAAGAGAGTCTTTGAGAGGTGGGATACTCGGATAACCTCATGGTAGGCAACTCAAACCTGCAAAGGGACGTGCTGGCTAGGGTCTTTAAAGAAGCCATATGTGTAGACGACCTGCTCAAGGAGAGGAGCTTGAGAGCCACAAGCTATGATAGTGCAACAAATCTCTAGAGCCTCAGAGAGAGCTACTACCGCTAGTGAGAGATCTAGTCAAAATAACCAAGAGAAAGGGAAGAGTGTTGACCTGAGCCAAGAATTGGTGGACACAAAGCTAGAGTTGTTCAAGCTCCAAGAAATGATTAAAAGACCTATGTGATCTCACATGCAATGTGACCACTGCAGAGGGAACCACCTCCTAGCTGAGTGCACGGATCCTATATTTAGACCTTGTGCCAACTGCAGTAGGTTCAAACACGATATTATGCATAAACAATTTCCTAGGTGATTACCATATCCATAGCTTTACAAATAGCCATACTACTTGGGGAATATATTGTCGCAATTTGGAAGGGGAGCTCCATTAGCTCTCCTAGTGCCTAATGATGCCAAGCCGGCCATCCCCAGAATGTGGACATCAACCCTACAGGTATACCTAGACCCCATGGACCCTTCCTAAACCATCCACCGAGTGACACTCCAATACATTATGTGGAGGAGAGGATGAGACATTCATAAACCCTTACGTCTCGTACAACAATGATGGCAATCCCATATTATTGGACTTTAGCCCAATACTGATGATAGTGTAAGGTTAACTGAGAAAAGGCCGATTTGAGATGCCTTGAGTGTGGAATCACTCCCTTATACGTCAAATATCCTAGGAAAAAACCATATACTAGCTCAACCATCATACCTTTTTACCCTTTGGGGTTGTTTAGAGTCGAAACACTTGATGGTGAAGCCACTCCCATCTTATTGAACGTCATGACTAGGGCACAAATGAGGCAGGTCGGTATTTCATTGCTAGGACCTAGCGACCTAGATGCAACCTCGATAGGAAGAAGACTCATCAAAGGAGGAAAAATAGGGTTGATGCCAAAGTTACACTAAAAATAGATAGTGTGACCACATTAACAAGAGGGAAAAAAGTGGAGGATACAGAGGCCGATACTTCAACACCTAAAAAAAATGTAGAAGGGGAGTGCCAAGGTTGGGGAATGACCTGATTCAAAGCACCAATTGGAAGTAGTCGACAAGGTTAAGTGTAGGGGAACCTCAAGCTCTACCCCGAGACCTACGGACCACTTATTGCTCAAGTGTTTCAAACCGAGCGGCCATGGCTACCTCTCACATAGCCGATGCGCAATGCCTACCGTACGGGTGTAGTGAGCTTACCTTGATGCTCGATCAAGTACCCTCCTCTTTCTTTCACACCAATAGCTCCATGATCCTTGAGGCAAGCTCAAGTAACCTCAATCCCTCTCCCATGAGCTTCGTCCTCCATAGCCACGCGTGAGACAAGAGAAGAGAAGAGAGGAGGAGAAGATGAAGAGAGAAGATGGAGAGTTTCTTCTCCAAGATCCCTCACTCTCACATAATCACTCCCTCACACTCTCTCAATCCCTCTCTCAAGCACAAGCAAGAAGGCAAGAACAAGAGAAGAAGAAGAAGAAGCTTTTGCCACACACAAGAATGAGTTTCTCATTCACTTTTCAACTTTATATACATGCCCTAATTTCCATGGGCAATCATCCCCCTTTTTTACATGGCCGGCCATTAGCCTAGGCCCCTTTTCTCATTATCCTTCTATCTTCCTAGCTTCCTTTCCACCCCCTATCTACATTTACAAATTGCATGGGTGAGAGTCCGACGCTCTTTTACAAGATTTTAGGGTGTGCCTTTTTATTTTAAAATGTGCCTTTCCCCTTTTGCATTTGCCTTGGACTTTTAAGGTTGCCCTTGTACTTTTGGTCTTTTTTCCTCTTCTTTCTTCAGCCGGGCTACCTTTTTTCCACCTTTGCCCTGCATCTTTTCCACTTTATTTTGCTTTCTTCGTATTGGGGTTAACATTACCCCCCTCCTAGACGAGTGCCAGTCCCATGGCACTGTGGTGGGAAGTAGTGGGATAGATGATGCTATTGCTAGGTGTAAGTGGTGGGTAGATGACACTGAGGCTTGGGAATGAGAGGTGATGGAGTTTGATAATGATGACCAGGAGAGATTTCGGCATGCTTTAGGCTTCCTGACGATTCGCGACATCTTTTTCACTGTTCTGACGCCCCTATGGAGCCGGTCGTCTTTTGAGTATCCGAAACGCTTGAAACAATAAGCAATCCTTTAGGAGGATGGTATTGGAGGGATTTATTTTGGAGAACCCTCCCAAACGCTGTTTGCCTTGAAAAGCCATGGCCTGGGCTGAAAACCCTTGTCTGGGAGTAGAGGATCTTCATTTTTGAGTTGAAAGTCTTCAAGCTTGTGGTGTTAATAAGCGATCCGTAGATCTTGAGGCGGTGGGCATGGATCATCGGACGGTGAGGTTCCAAGATCTATGCCAATGGCATCCCATCACGGGGTTTTCCTTCTGCTTGATTTGATTCAGTCATGGCAGCCATCAGTAGGCGAATGATTAGCAACATAAAATCTGTTGAGCCATTGAAACCCCTGAAGTTGCAGTAATGGGGTCATGCCCGATTCCTGGAAAATTTCCTTGTCATTGGAGGATGTAGTAGATGATCTCCTTCAACCAAGCAGCCCGTTCTTGAAATACGAACATAACCTGCAAGAAAAGTGGTGCACTTCCTAGGGGGTGTGTCTATCTCACTGTGTAGTGCATGGTGCCCGTGCCAGTGGAACTGGGAGATGGGTCTAACCCTTGGTAATGTCCCACACTTGAGGACCCAGTTCGTGCGGCTTCGGAGGTGCAGTGCAAAACTCAGGGTGACAGGTCTGAAAGTCTTACCCTTGATGTGCCCTAAGTGTGAAGTGGGGGAGGGGCTAGAGAGGACTCTAGATGCAGTGAGTATGGTGCACCAGAATAGTGAATGAAAACTGCAAGCACTTTCTTTTCTTTTCTTTTCTTTTCTTTTTGTGAATGAGAGAGAGTACATTGGGCAAGGTATGGGGCACCTATTTAGTCACGGGGCGGTCGCATGCATTGTGATAAAAATGCACGAATTTGTAGGTATTCCTTAATACAGGCTCTAGCTCTTAGAGGAGTGGTGGACAAAAAGAGGTGATTACACCTTGCAAAATGGGTGTCGCTCATGTTTTCTAATAGCTCTAAGTAGAAGGCAAGGAGGAGAGTAGCACGCATCACCAAGCTCGTCATGGCTCTACTATCTATTCCTAGGTTAAGATAAAAAAAAGAGTGGATGGAGATGGGCTTTCTCTACTGTAGGTTTTTGGAGTAGCAGGAATTTGAGAAGTCGGAGGTAATTACGAGTGGTTAAGAATACTGGATCGGGGTAGGAAGAGAAATCTACAAGAAAATGATTTATGGAGGGAAGTATATCTTCTACCCTAAATACTAAGCACTCCTTTGGGCTTCTAGCATTTACATTATAGATTTTCGGGAAGTCAAAATCCCCATGTAAATCTCTATCGTAATCCACTCCATGCCTACAGGGGTAGGGCATGTAGATGGGATCGTTATGCTCTTCGGGGAGGGAGCCACAAAATGCGGTCCAGGCATCAAAATTGGTGTCCCAAATCCTCCTCCGCCATTTTGGCTGTGCCTCGTAGCCTTGGATGGATTTGGGAACCAGACTGACCTTGTCTTCCCAGTATTCTCGTGGCTCTTGTCTCCACCTAGTCATTATCATGCTTCTTTCTTCCATCCATCTGTTTGCGAGTTCGTTAGCCAGGTCTTTGATCTTGGCTACGACTCCTAAAGGTAGGGCCTAGTCCAGGGAGTGTGGAAAAGCGAATGAAAGCTCGAATGGCCTCTTATGTAGCTCTCTCTGGCACCAGATGACCAAATCGTGGGGCCAATCTACAGGATGTGTATCATTTCTTAGTGGCATGGGCTCCTCAGGGAGTTGTCATGGAAGTATACGCGCTCGGCGTTGGGCCTCCTCCGCTAACTCTTGCCTCCTTCTCCTTGCTGCAATTATATGTTCAGGTAGCTCGACATCGGCAGGTTCCTCCTGCGGGATCTCAGGTTGAGGCGGACTCAGCATCCTTTGTGGCTCTTCGTCATCATCTTGCTCAAAGTCCAGGCCCTCTTCGACATTTCGCTCTACCATAGGAGGAATTACTGGTGGTGGTGGCCATGGGCTGCTCTTGCTCCTGAAATCCTAACTCCTTGAGCTCCACAGTGGAAAGGCCCGTACAGCGCAGGTAGTAGAATTATTGCTCTTTAGTTATTCCTGTACTTGTTGGAAGCTCCCGCTCTTGAAGACCGTATCTTAGAGCCCGGGTGCTTAGCTCCAACTTTCTTTTTACCTGTTTCACTGTATCATCACCCTCGGCTTGCGTCACGTGGAGCACCGTGTTGAGAAAAGCCTGTCGCTGGGTCTTAGTGGTTATCTCTACAGCCTCAACCCTAGCTTCAGCAAGCATTCTTTCCCACTCAGCCACCGCCAGGCGTTCAGTTAAGTCCCTTACCCTGTCAAAGTTTTTTCTTTCCCACTCCATGGCTCTCTCCTCCATCCTTTGCCTTTTTCCTCTAGCTGGCCCGTCAGAGTGGTTACTACCTGTTGCTGCTCATTTGATAAAAACCATAACTGGTTTCTTTCTCTTAGTTTTTGAGCGAGCTATTCTTCAGCGATCCCTCTTGCTTGATTGACAATGCTGAGCCTGTGTTGCGCCTTGGCCAGGATTTCTGATTTCTCTTGTACCAACTGTTCTTGGCTCTGGATTTCAGCGAGGAATAGCCTTTTTTAATTAAAAGTCATGGCCATGAGGGCTTCCACGTCTTCCTGGGAGGTCTCCAACGCATCTTGCAATCTCTGCACTTCATCCTGTAGTTGTTTTTCTTTAGCTGATGAGATCCCCGGCCCTTCATTTTTCAAGAATTCGATTTCCCTTATTAATCTGTTATGTTCTTCTTGCTCTTGCCATGACTGGGGCTCCGTGGCATATTCTTGTGGAACAATGGCTTTTCCTTCTCGAACCTCCTGGCAGAGCTTTTCCACTTGGGCAACCCTTTGTTGTGGATCACTGTATTGCTACATCAGTAGTTTTAGGTTCCCTTGTTCCGCCACCAGGCTCTGCTCCTCATCCTCCAGCCTTTGCCTAAGGCGGCTTTCATTGGTTTGAGCTTCCTTCATTTTTTCTGCTAGCTGGTCCTGCAAGGCCTTTATCTCTCTCCGTCTGTCGGCTTCCTGCCTTGAGACCTCAAGCCTGAGGGCCGCTGACGTCTCCTTTTCATTCTCTAGTTCCAGCAGGGCCACCTTCTTTTCTTCTTTTGCCTTGTCCAGTTGTGTCAGTAACTCGGCCACATATGCATCATAGTCTGCGGCAGGTATGGGAGTATTGGGCGTGGTGGTCGATGCCTCCAGCCTTTGTCATTTGGGGTCTTGCCGTGACTTTGCATTTGCGGTGGTGGGCCTTTTCAATCTATTTTCAGGGACAATTTCAGCCACCTTGCTCACGAGCATCTGCACCATGGTCATGAGCTGTGTCGTGTCCAGGGGAGGCGTGGGTTCTGCAGTAGTTGCGGACATGGTTTTAGCTGTTGTTGGCACAAAGGAGGGAGGGAGTGGATGTAGGAGGGACTTGCCCTTGCTTACGACCACTGGTGCTACTTCCACACTTGCACTGGCTTCGGATTTATGGCCAGGGCTTGTGGGTTCGAGTTCTCCTCCCCCATGGGTCTCTTCCACTGACCTTCGTGTAGCTTCCACTAGTTCGGTCAGTTCCTTTAGTTGCTGCTCCTCGGCTTCTTCCTCCGCCCTTCTTTTCTTGTCCTCTTCTGCCTTCTTCGACTCCTCTCCTATTCTGGCAAGCTCCTCCTCCTCTTTCCTCCTCCTTTCTTTCTCGGCCCTTCAAGACTCTTTTTTAGCTTTTTTGATGTCAGTCCGTTCTTCCTTAATTTCTCTTTCTTCTCCTTCTGTCTCCTATCACTTTTGCTTTGTTCTTCGGGCTTGCTCGCCCGTGGAGGCAGCACTTCCTGCTCTCCCTTGTCGCTTATTGTTCTTTTGCTTGATTCCCCTCCTTCGTGATGAGGCGGGCTTTGATGCGCAGCTTCCTCATCCATGACACCCTCATTCTTTATTGCTTTGTCTATGATGGCTATCAAGATGCCCCCGTATCTGATTGTAGCTGCTTTTGACGCAAGTTTCTTCCTTGCCGAGCGCGCGGTTGAGGCAGAGGATTCTCCTCCTGCTGGTGCTTCCACCGTAGTGAGGAGGGCAGCTGAACTTTGAATGGTCTTCTATACGAATCCATTCCAGTCTATCTCTTCAGGAACTCCTGCTGCTATGCTTTCCAACAGTGGGACCCTGATCCTGTTCATCAACGCATTGTAACGTTGGCCCGAGAAGAGGGTACGGATCATCTTTGCTTGTAATTTCACCGCTGGGTCCAAGATGTCAGCCAAGCTGATTCCATCCACGGTATGCACCACTTCTTTCTTGACCCCCAGCATGGTGTAAACATCTCGTCTCGTCCTTCTCTCTTTCTTTGGCACAAGCCCCAGGGCCTTTTCTATGATTGTTGCATTGAGGGGCACTTCGATTCTTCTTTCTTGCTCCCCTGTCCTTACTGTGACGGTGCCACAGTTCCTGCTTTTGTCGAAGTTCCTCGGGAAATCCGTGCACATGCTGTAATCCACAGCCTGCCCCACCTTCTCCACGTACTTGTGGAGGTGGCATCTCTCCACCGTCTTTGATCACGGGTTCCTCCAGGATGGTCTCGTCCAGATTCAGTGTGTGTGCTTGAAAGTGAACTGTCTGAATCCACGCGTCTCAATGCTGATGCCGAATTTGGTCATTTCCTCTTCAGAGAATGGGAGTTTGCCTCCTTTGTCCTATCCTGCCATGGTGATGACCTGTCAACACACCATGCCAACATTAATGCCTAACAATCGGCTTATTTCAAATCAGAACTCAGTTTGAGAGAAAAATATATGTGCTCAAAATGGGTATGCTTGCTTAGAGGCTTGACCATTGCTATTGTTTTACTCCGTAGTATTCTTCCATAGAAACTTACTTAATTATAAAAATATGCTAGCTAGATAGCATAACTTTTCATTTTTTCTCTGTTCTTGCTCACATTGCTCTCCCCTCTGTCAAGGATCTTTCAAAGAATCCTTCCTAGGATTAGCAAAGGAAGGACGAGGTAAGCGCTGTTTTGCGTGGGTTGACTTACCTAGCCAATAGAGAAGCTTGGATTGTATTCGAGTTGGGCATGACAATCCAGAGTAGATGGTTGGATGGAGACTTGGGAAATGTAGGTCAAAACATCGTGGAAGAGATCTCTGGTATTGAGGCGACTGGCAACATGTAATTCCTCTTTGGTGAGGAATTGGTCAATGTAGGGGTGGGCGAGCACATGGTCGTCCAAATGCTGATTACGATTGATGGCCAAGACCTTAAACGAGATAGGTGCCACATAAGTGGGGTCATATTCGATAGTTTTAATTGCCCTGCGTTGCTCAGCATTGGTCATTATGCGACAACCTTTTTTCTCCCATTGGATCCTTAGCGTAAACCACTGCTGCAAGAATGTGGAAGGTGAGCTTGCCATCTGCTGGAGCTCTTGCAACTCCTGTTTAGGAGCAGAATGAGGAGGCTTATGATAAGAAGTGATAAGTCTTCTAAGTGCAGCTTGATCCTTCGAGATTTCATCATTTGCTATCAGTTCGATAGCAATTTTGGGAACCTTAGTGGTCATAAGTTCGTATTTCTCCCAAGTGCATGGTAATGCACGAACATCTGAAGCAAGCCTTTCGTCAAGAAGGCCTAGGTCTAGCCTCTCGTAGCTTCTAGCAAATGTAGTGAAAGTTTCGTCTAACATTTTAATGCAGGTTATTAAGTCATCCCCAGAAGTTGCGGCAAGGTCCTTAGCCAAAGAGAGAAAAGGTCGTATTGCGTATGAAGGTTTAAGACCCGCTGGCGGGGCTAGTGCAATTGGACTGGATTGTTGTGACTTCCTCATCGGTGTCACGGGTTGGGCCTCACATTCTGAAGCACTTTGAGATGCTGCAGGAAGCTCTAGAGGCATGGGGGTTGTACTAGGTTCTGAGTGAGCAGCCATAGTGGTTTGTAAGTTCTCAGGATTAGGTAGGTTTAAGGCCTGTGGCATTTGCTTTGGTCGATATAGCTGAGGCTTGCTAGCCACCACTGGCCCTGGCCTACTAACTGTGTTCTGGGCGCCACTTGTGCAAGTCTCTCTCATTAGGGTGAGATTGCTTGTAGATGAGCTTCTTAGCTAGCCATTTTTAGGCACCCAAATCCAAGAATTGTCCTCGTAGTATCCTTGTGCCCACAAGAGATCTTTGGAAATCCAGCGCGGCGTGGTTGTGCGTCTATGGCAATAGCGCCGAGACTACCTCTTGGGTCGGGACGGTTGATAATTTTAACGTTTAGGATCATACTTGGGTGGTCTACCCGGATGTGGTTTTTGCCGTTTCGGCACCCATAGAAAGTTGGACTCTTTGGCCTTGTAAGCGCTCTTGGTGGGCTTGGGCCTGGGGTTGAGAGCCTGGCACGAGGCCGTAGTTTCCGTCTGTTCAGACTCGGGCTGAAGCATGGTCGTAGGGGTTTCTACCCGTGGCTTCGTAAAAGTGGGGAAATTAAGACAGCCCTTGCTGAAAGTCGTCACTATGCGCACATTGCCGATAGCAAGATATATGCGATTTAGGTTGTAATCCACATTACAGTTGGTTTGCTTCTTGAAAGTGCGACCCAATAGTGACACATTACCAGCTTCCTTAGTGTCAGGTAACACATGGAAGAAGGCTGGTAAACTTTCAGACTCGATGGAAATGACCACCTTGCACTTCCTTAGGAGTGGGTAAGCGGTACCCCCAAACGGGGTGAGTTTAGCGTCACTGGGCTGTAGTTGCGGTTGACCAATGCGTGTCCAATGGTCATGTGTTAAGATGTTGTAGTCAGCACCTTCATCAATCAAGGCTTTGAAAGAATACACCGCTCCTGCTGCAACTGTGATCCGCAATTATGCTGGTGCCACTGCTTCTTTGTCCTGATCTGTAAGGTCAGTTACAGTAGCCATGCAGACGTTTAGTGGGGGTTCTAGCATGGGTGGCTCATGTAATGGATGTGAAGGAGGATAGTACTTCTTAATGCGGCTGCCGTTAAAAAAGCCTATTCCTTCACCGTCAAGTGTCTCCAACTAGACATTCTCGGTCCTACCGATCACGTGTACTCTGAAAGGCCCTAGCCCCCGAAACTTCATCTTCTGTTTATGTCCTTTTACCGAGTACATCAGAACAAGGTCCCCTTGTTCAAAGTCTCGCTGTTTGACATGCTTGTCAAACCACATCTTTTGTCGAGCCTTTTCACAAATCAGAGAGTGAGTGGCGAGGAGTCGGGTCTCCGTCAAGTGCTCGAGTTCCACTAAGCGGTTGGTCCAAGCCTCTCTTCCCTCCCAACGCTCCTGGACTGCTAGCCTCAAACTAGGGATGAAGAATTCTAAGGGCAAAATGGCTTTAGTTCCGTAAGTCAGCCTAAAGGGCGTCTGTCCTATAGTCGTTTTATAAGCTGTGCAATAGGCCCACAAGGCCGCCATTAGCTTGTTGTCCCAGTCACTTCTCGAAGTAGACACGACTTTTGTAAGCACATTGACTAGGATTTTATTTGTGGATTCGGCTTGGCCATTAGCCTAAGGGTAATAGGGAGAGGACTTTCGATGAATTATTAGGAAGATAGAGAGAAAGTGGGCAATCACTTCGTTAATGAAGTGTGTACCTTGGTCCCTTACAAGTTCGATTGGATATCCAAACCGTGAAATGACCTGCTTCCACAAGAACTTTGCGGTGGTCCTAGCATCGGTCTTCCTCGTGGCTCGTGCCTCTGCCCATTTCGTTAAATAGTCAGTTGCCACTATGATGTATCGAGCTTGGGAATATTGTGCTGCAGGACTGACAGGTCCAATAAAATCGATGCCCCATTTTTCAAAGGGTTGTCGGGCTATGACAGGGGTCAACTCCATCTTGTCCTTTCACATAGGCACTTTGGTTCTTTGGCACTCATCGCAATGCTTTACAAATTTAGCTGCATCGTGGAATAGGATGGGCCACCATAGCTGGGATTGTAGCACCTTTCGGGTTGTTGTGTCCCCACTAAAGTGTCCTCCAGTGATTCCACCATGTGCTTCGTTTAATGCGTCGTGCATCTCGTGCTCACACATGCATCTGCGCAATAAACCGTCTTGTCCCAACCTGTAGAGTTGGCCAGCTATCAGTTGGTATGGTTGAATTTTCAAGATAAGTCTCCTCAGCCTAGCCTAGCCTTCTCAATGGGTCGCTCTGGTAGTCCATTTTCTAGCACTTCACTATGTCATCGGCCCATACGGTGTCAGATCCGCTCTAAATAATTCTCGTTCACTAGACAAGTTAAAAAGATGGGCGTTCGGCAAATCGTCAGGCACGCCTTGTCCAGCGGCTTCTCCTGTGGGTATGCGGGACATGTGGTCAGCCATGTAGTGCTGGTTTCCTTTGCTTTCAACCATAAAGAAGTCAAACTCTAGTAAAAGGAGTAACCATCTAGCTATGTGCCCCATAGCACAAGGCTTGTTCACCAGATACAACAAGGCTTGATGGTCAACAAAGAAGGAAAAGGGGGTGGCCAACAGGTAATGCCTAAATTTCTTTACCACAAATACCGTGGCCAACCCCTCCCTTTTCGTCGTGGAGTAGTTCATCTCGATCTCTGTGAGTTGCCTGCTGGCAAAACTCACCGGGTAATCCAAGTTATGCTCACCAGGCTGGCATAGCACGGCTCCAATAGCAAACTTTGAGGCGTCTATGTGCACATGGAACGTTACGTTCCAGTCTAGGGCTCGCAAGATTGGTGCAGTCGTAAGAGCCTTTTTCAATTCTTCGTATGTGCGCTGGCATTCCTCCATCCACTCAAACCCTATCAATAGCTTGTACAAAGGTCTAGCTATTAATGCATAATTTAGCACAAATCGTCAGTAATATCCCATGGTCCCAAGAAGCACTGAACTCCCTTGTAGTTGTGGGGTGGCGGTAGGTCAACAATGACTCTAACTTTGGAAAAGTCAGTAGCAATGCCGTTCCTTGACACTACGTGCCCAAAGATGCATGCGTGTTCTACCCAGAACAGGCACTTTAAGGGGTTTAGCGAGAGGTGGTACAGCCTACACCTTTCAAAGACAGCTCTCAATTTCTTCAAGTGTTCGGCCCAACTAGAGTGTAAACATAGGTCGTCTATGAACACTTCCAGTTCGCGCCTAAGCATGTCCTTAAAGATAGTGCACATTAGGCGTTGGAAAGTTGCAGGTGCGTTCATTAGCCCAAAAGGCATGACAATGTAGGTGAATACGCCCCATTCAGTGGCAAAGGCAATCTTGTGCCTGTCGTCGGGGTGCACTTGCACTTGATTGTAGCCCGAGAAACCATCCACAAAACTGTAGGCCCTTCCCTACTACCCTCTCCAGCATGTGCTCGGTGTAAGGTAAAGGATAGTTATCCCTTTTTGTAGCGGCATTCACCTTTTTGTAGTTTACGCACACTCATTTTTCCATTTTTCTTCATGACAATCATGATAGGTGGCAGCCAGTCCGTGTGCTTGATCTCATATATGAAACCTGCCCTCATGAGTCTATCAATCTCCTCCTTCACTGCATGGGCATGTTTGGGATTCATGGGGTAAGGTCGTTGTTTTGTTGGCACTGCATCTGGAACCATTGGGATGTTATGAATCACGACCCTAGGGTCGACTCCCTTAAGTTCATCCAATGTCCAGGCAAACATGTCAACGTACTCTTGCAGGAGCGCAACAAGTTTGGTCTCTTCCTCCTCCCCCAAGTCATCTGCAATGAACACCGGTCTTGGTTTTTTTGCCTTTCCCAGCCAAGTTAACCTCTTTGACTTTGGCGGGTCCCTTGATCGGTTCATTAGTCCGACCTTGTCTTTTTGCACCTAACAGGACCACCACTCAGTCACTCTTTTTAAATTTTGTAAATAGTTTGGGTAGATCCTGTGGTTTCCTCTTCCTTTCTGCTTTTGAGTCCCTTGCTTGCTTCCCGACCTCCTCTTTTAGCCTCCTGCGCCTGTGGTGGACTGGCAAGTCTCCTTTGGTGCGTTTGACCTTAGAGGGTTGCGGTATCTCGGGATCACTCTCAGTGCTAACTTCTGACTCTGAGTTGAACTCGCATCCCTCACTTGAGGAAGGTGTTTCCCCAGGGGGTTGTAGTTCCGTAGGTGAATCTGTCTTGAGCACTAGGATTACCCATCGTTGTGCTACTCCGGCTTGCTCGTAATCTACGGCTTCTATTCGTTCTAGCCAGGATCTGTCACACTCCATTAGCATGACTCCTTTTTCGTTTTGACTGATCCCTTCTTTCCTAGGCCTTAAGTCTGCCCTGATTTGCTCTATTGCTTTTCCCTCCGTGTCGTACTCTATCGTGTCTACCTCTTCTTCACTCTCTTCTCCCGTAGAGTGACAGTTCTCATACTCATTGTCCGGGTCCTGTGTTTCTGACTGCTTATCATCCCCTAAGCTTCCCTCTTCAATCTCCTTGTCATCAGTAACTAAAGCCCTGTTATATAACAAGTTCAGGTTGTGGACCTTGGTCCATTTCCATTCTGGTTTAGCTAAAAGGTCACGTAGAGGTTTTAAGTTAGTAGCCAAATTTCCGTTCAATTTATCGGTCAAATACTCTACGATTTCCTGAAGCTCTAATTTGTTGTTGGGGATGCAGGATGAGGCCGATTTGCCTAGGTTGAGTGAGCTTCCTGCCATCATGCAGAGCGGCACAACTGGCTCTTCAGTTGGCACGGTAGCGGTTTTAACAGCCTGTTGATGTGGTCCTTCCTCATCCGAGAATGGTAGGTCAATGGTTGCCAACACGTGCATCCAATCCCTCTCATCCTCAGGGCAAGGAATATATCTAGCGAGCGATCCATAGGGCTTGGTCGTTTGAGTATCGCCTTTTAGCATGGCTGAGATGGTAGCCAGGTCAACAGGCGTCGTCATCCAAGTGTCCATCTCTACCCTCACTGCACTAGTTCTGTTCCCTAGGAAAGTCAACCCATTGCCCGAATTCTCTATGACTCGTGCATTCCTCATCCAAGGTCAGCCTAATAGTATGTCGTAATCCACTCCCTTCATGACAATGAAGTTTACTGAGAATTGCACACCAGCAATCTTTATCGGCCAATTCTTTAAGACCCCAAATGGTCTTACCTTCATTTCGTTTGCTAGCGTGACATTGAATCTAGCAGTCTCTACAGGAGGGTTTCCCCATGCCTCTAGGACCACATGGTTTAGCACATTAACACGGCGCTTGTGTCTACAATTCCCTTCCGAGTCATGTCTCCTAAGGCTACGACGGGCAAAACTGCGTGCATTTCAGTGCCTTCCCAAAAAGCATTGATGTGCAAAGACTTAGGATCTGAGTGTAGAGTTAGACTTGGGATTCGTGTAACTGCATCATGATCTTGCGGATCAGTACCTGCAAGTTCTGCGGGTCCCTCGATCGAGTCTTTTAACTCCTACCACAAGAAGTGATTTTGCCTAAGCAGATCCTCCAAGCTTAGAGTTACTGGGGTGGAAAACAAAGTTGTGAGGAGGCTATTGGACCCTTGTCTTCCTCCGAGGCTAGCAGTTCTAGGCCTTGCATTCTGTCTGCCCTAGTAAGCTTCCCCCCCGCCTTGCTGCTGAGTCACTCCTAGTGGTGCAAGTATGCTCCCAGCCTGTGGTTTTGAGGGTGAGACTGGTGTGCTAATACTAGAGAAGTCATCCATAGGGTCTTCCAATATGGGTTCAGCATCCTCGAGGTGATTTTGGGCATCCTTGACCCACTTCTTGACCTTGGCTATAGTTTCGAGTTGCCGTTTGGGATGGGGATATTCCCCTACCTTAGCACTCCCTAGCTCTACTGTCTTAGGAGCCGAGGTCTCTGCCTCTGCGTCTGTGACCTTCTTTCCCGTTACCAGCATAGTTGTTTCCTCGGTTTTAAGGGTTATCTTTGCATTGGTTCTCTTTTTCCGTCTCCTCCAGCTTTTCTTTCCTATTGAGGTTGCATCAAGGTTACTTGGCCCTGGCAAGGAGATGCCTACTTGTTTCGTTTGAGCTCACGTCATAGCATGTAGTGGGATGGGTGTATCCTCACTACCAAAAGTTTCAACTTCGAAGAGCCCCAAAGGCACCGATGGCATGTTGGCAGCGCTCGTTGATGGCTTCCGCCTAGGATAGTCAGGGAACAGATGTGTGATTCCACACTCTGTGCATCGGAGATCCGCTTTGTCCTTGTTAGCTTGTTCTCACTCTGGGCAGCGTGATGAAATGTGGCCTGGGTGGCCGCAAGTCCAGCATGTGACTGGATCCTGGCTTGGCCCTCCAAGGCCTCTGCCTTGTCCTCTTTCTAAAGCCATCATCAGCACTGGCCGGGACTGGGTTGCCCTCCTTGTGGTAGGATACATACGGATTGACAAATGCCTCTTCCTCGTTAGGCTCCTCCACAAAGTGAACAGGAGCATCGCTAGGTGGCTGAGTCACAAAAGCCCCTGGTGGCCTGGGTATACCAGTTGGGTTCATTTCCAGCCTAGGCACGACAGGTCTTGAGTCAGTTTTGTGATGGAAGAGCTAACTGGTTCCCCTGCCAAAGACATTAGGTGGCCTATTACCTAAGTATGGGGGGTTGTACTACTGTGTGTATGGGAATCTCCTCGACATTCTACAATGCACTGCATCATGTCTGAATCTACCACAATTTGAGCATGGCTGAGATCTAGGATCTTGGCACTCCACTGGGAGGTGATTGCCGCCGCAGTACACACATTGTGCATGCGATCTCACAGGCTTTCTAACGAGCTCTTGCAACCGCGCAATCTCCATTCTCATCTCTGCCATCCCTTGGTCGTGGTCTACACTCTTTCCCTTGTCCTGCGCGTTAGTAGTTGCTTTTTCTCCTAAGGTGGTTGATCTCTCAGGGTCCCTCTGGCTTGCACTATCTCGGTTGGTAGCCCTCATGCTTCATTCCCTAAGTTGATCATCTACACATATTGCCTCCTCGAAGACTCGAGCTAGCACGTCTCGTTGTAAGGTGGAGTTACTGGCCAAAGCCTTGTAGAGCTCCTCACTCCGAATCCCGTTCATGAACACTGTAGACACTGCCCTCTCGGTAGGTCACTCATTGGCAGGGATTCTCTTGTAGAGGCTATGCACGTGAGTAACATAATCCCTAACGTCCTCCTTCTCCCTTTGACTGATATTCATCAATGTAACAATGAGGTTATCCGAATACCCTGCCTCTGAAAACCTCTTGATGAAGAGGACCTTGAGGCGAGCGAATTTTGTATGTTCTCTATCATCCAGACTAGAGTACCAGGTCCTCCCTTTGTCGCCTAAGCACAGGCCGAAGGCTTGAGCTCGCTGCGCAGGGTCAGTAAGACCATTCGCCTCACATACTTGCTCAAACTGCTCCATGAAGTTGTACGGGTCACTGTTAGGTTCGTATCGAGCTAGTTGTTTCGCTACTATGGGGATTCTAGCCGGCCCTTTAGCCCCTTGCGTGACTCCCAATCTTGACAGTAGCGCGGTGGCTAGGGCAGTAGCACTTTGTTCCACGGATGTATTGTCCATGAGTCACTTTGCCACCAGTTCACTCAACGTCATGCCAGCCTCTGCTGCCCGTTCCCTCTCTACGTTCGGTCCGGACTTGGTTGCCCCAGCTAGGTCTAGTACTCATCTAGCTTCGTACATATCCACGTCTTGTTGTAGCCTTCTAGCCCTTTGCTCATGGTTGTAGGCAATTATGCCTTCCAGCGCTCTCTTGATAGCTCTTCTCTCTTCTTCCAGGTTAGCCACCACTTCCTCTACAGGTCTACCTTGGATCTCAGTCCTAGTGAGTAGATCGTAGTCGTGGACCAGTTCCTGGACCAAAGTTGGAAATTATCCTAAGTCTAATTGGTCTTCCCCTTGGTCGCCTCTTGATCCCGACATTGTTTCTGCTTCCAGCTCCACGAGATTGTCGATGAATCCAATCAGCTCCGGTAGCTTCCACTCCTCTATCTTGTTGCTTCCCGTGTCTTTGTGTTTTCTCCATGTACTACTAGTAGGGCGCTCAGGCATCTGTCTAAGTCTTGGGGTCTTTTCCTACTAGTGGGTTCCTTAATGTTATTAGGTATCCAGATGTGTTCCTTGTTATTTAAAAGCAGCGGCAATCCTTGCTCACACGTTGTGCTTAGTGCTTTTGTGGTGCTTGGTGCGAAAACATGCTTTTCTCTTTTCTTGCTGTGCAGGTTTAGTGGAGCACAAAAGTGAAATGCCGATGCAGAAAGTGTTTAATGCAAACTCCACCTTGTTTCTACCCATGTTCTTAGCCTTATTTGAGTTTTCAACTCGGTTCCTGGCTATCCTACGGTCTTTTCGCACCCCAAGTTCGATTAGTCTATGTGGTCCTAATGGTCAAACTGGATCTTGGGGGTGTTCAGGATTGCGTCCTGGGGTCAGGTTTGTGGCAAGGTCAGCAAAAGATCCTTATCTTTTTGTTCTGGCAAGATGGTCTGATTTTGGCAATCGGACCAGTCTGGTTCGACTCTGGGAGTCGGACGGTCCGATTCTGGCAATCGGACCAGTCTGGTCCGATTCTAACAGTCGGACGGGGTTGGTCCGATTCTGGGAATCGTCTGACCCTGGTGGTCCGATTCTGGGAATCGGACCAGGAGGGTGGTCCTACTTTTGAAGTGGTCCGACTATGGATTGGTCCGAGCCCAGCCCCAATGGTCCTCCGACTATGATGGTCCGATTCTAAGGGGCAGTCCGAGTGCCACATGGCACGTTTGATCGGGTTGGTCCGATTCTGGCAATCGGACCAGTCTGATCCGACTCTCTCTCAGTCGGACGGTCCGACTCTAGAACTCGGGTGGTCCGATTCTGGGGATCGGACCACTGCGGGTTGGTCTGACTACGTCGGCACGGGTGCGATTTCAGCGCGTTTGAATCCTTGCTAATGCCTGCTGCACGCAATCACCGCAAACTTCCCATAACCGATTAGAGCACCAATGGAACACACTGGACTCACCTAAAGTAGCACGAATCGAATGCGCCTAGAATCGGGGTCACGTTTCCTCGTCCTCTGAACCAGAAACTCTCTCTCTCTCTCTCTCTCTCTCTCTCTCTCTCTCTCTCTCTCTCACACACACAAGGCCAACTAAAGAAATGAGGTCTGTCCTAGCTTCCCAAGCCTCTTAAGGTCCTTTCCCAGCACTGCACAACCTTACAGCCAGTTCCCTGTCCTTGTTTCACCCAAAAACTTGAATCTGGGCCCCTGTTTTCCTATTTCCAGCAGCAACCAAAACCCTGTTTTCTCTTTTCTTACCCTAATCTAACCTTAATCTAGTGCATGCAATATGAAAAATAGAAATGCAGAACAATAATCCTAATCTAATGCTTCCAACAAACCCAAATACTTACCTATTCCACGGATTAAAACCTCCTAAATCTCCTAGCTATCTCGAGCACTGGTTCAGGCTGCAAACCCTACTTCCATGCTCGATCTGATGCGCGCGGCGCTCAAGGCTCGATTCCTTCGGTCCTGGCAACAGAACCAAAATGTAGGGGAACCTCAAGCTCTACCCCGAGACCTACGGACTACTTATTGCTCAAGTGTTTCGAACCGAGTGGCCATGGCTACCTCTCACATAGCCGACGCGCAATGCCTACCGTACGGGTGTAGTGAGCTTACCTTGATGCTCGATCGAGTACCCTCCTCTTTCTTGCACACCAGTAGCTCCATTATCCTTGAGGCAAGCTCAAGCAAGCTCAATCCCTCTCCCATGAGCTTCGTCCTCCATAGCCACGCGCGAGACAAGAGAAGAGAAGAGAGGAGGAGAAGATGAAGAGAGAAGATGGAGAGCTTATTCTCCAAGATCCCTCACTCTCACACAATCACTCCCTCACTCCCTCACACTCTCTCAATCCCTCTCTCAAGCACAAGCAAGAAGGCAAGAACAAGAGAAGAAGAAGAAGAAGATTTTGCCACACACAAGAACGAGCTTCTCATTCACTTTTCAACTTTATATACATGCCCTAATTTCCGTGGGAGGTCATCCCCCTTTTTTACATGGCCGGCCATTAGCCTAGGCCCCTTTTCTCATTGTCCTTCTATCTTCCTAGCTTCCTTTCCACCGCCTGTCTACATTTACAAATTGCACGGGTGAGAGTCCGCGGCACTCTTTTACAAGATTTCAGGGTACGCCTTTTTATTTTAAAATGTGCCTTTCCCCTTTTGCATTTGCCTTGGACTTTTAATGTTGCCCTTGCGCTTTTGGTCTTTTTTCCTCTTCTTTCTTCAGACGGGCTACCTTTTTTCTGCCTTTGCCCTGCATCTTTTCCACTTTCTTTTGCTTTCTTCGTGTTGGGGTTAACATTAGGGAGTGGGTGAGAGAAGCTCAAGAGCATCTAAAGGATGCCGTGAGCCCATCCTAGAAGATGAGATCAATGAGTTCTCTAGTGTAAGCATCTCGATCTCATTGGCATGCATAACTCGAGATACAGGAGTGGGTCTAGTGTAAGCATCTCTTAGTCCTTGTACGTGAATGCTTTTTGGAGACTCTATTGCATGAAAATCTATCTTATATCATTAACAAATATCTTTTTCATATTTGGTATGTCCACAACAAGGAAAATTAACACCAGGAACAAGAAAGGTTCTCGCAACTTCATAGAAATAATTCTCCCATGACTTTAACTTGAACCAAATTGGTTATGCTATTCATATTGTTCATGGAAATCATCAAGAAACCACAAAGATACAAGAGGATATACCAGTTTGAATGGAAATATTCACATAATATTCTTCTTCAAAGGTTCCATAGCTTTCTCTCACAATCTCTCATTCATAGATACATTGTTTTGCATAGATTTGGATACCTCTCACTCACACTCTCTCTCATACATACTCTCTCTTAATAGTAAAATGGCATATTCAAGAATAATAATTCATAACCGCTCTTAGGTTGTGTATACTTCTCCTAAGAGTTATGTCTGATATGAAAGGTTACCAGAGCCACTACAATGTCTCTTAAGAGCTCACTACTGTCACTGTCACTTTAGTCTTTACTTCAAGTCTTCAATAGCTAGATCTTCAACTTCTTCGAGCTAATTTGAACTTATATTAATCTCTTCCCAAGATTGGAAAACTTTTCCAAGCTACATACTCATCCATCATCACATTTACACAGGCATACATAATAAAACATAACAAAAGCAAAAGCTCAACAGAGGGTTTATAGGACCATACAAAAGGTCATCAGAAAGACGTGAGCTCACTTAAATAATTCCAAACCATTAAGAATAAATCAATAAGCTTCCAAACATTCTAAAAATTTATGAATCCCTACTCCAACCCCTCATATAGAAGAAAAACAGAACAAAACCGAAGGTCAATAGACTCAAACAGACACAATTTAACATTAATAGGACATCAACAGAACATGTCAGAACATCATATCTCCATTATAAAACATCATGAGCTTCCAAAACCTAATCAACCTCATCCAAAACACTCCCAAACACTTCCAAAACAACTAAGCATAATAAAAAATCCATAAAAAATTAACCATTCAGTCCACAAAAACAAAAAAATCAACCAAAAAATCAAGTCATTTCAACCCTCAACATATCCTCACACTTAATCAAGAAGCATCCTTGCAACCTAGGAAAAAGAGAATATAAGTTTAAATTATAGCTCAGCTCGACCTTCTTCAACATCTTCAATAAACACCATCCAAATACGACTCCAACTCATAACCTATATCTAATAAAGAATACAACAAAAGGAAAATACCTTTATCCATTATCACAACTTTGAAATAGAAAAGCATGACAATCTTGTAAAGGATAGAAGAGGTTTGTTATCTTCCACCAAAGCATCCATCCTGTAGATAAAATCTCCAACTACCATTAGTCATCTTTTCAATCAACCTCATCTTCATCATTAACTCCATGCAAGAGGGATAAAGCACCATATATACACCATAAAATATATATACAACTCACATGGACACAAGACAATGTAGTCTAAATGGCACATGCTCTCAAAAACTAAAGAGCAAGGATAAAGATTTTCATTAAAAAGAATCAATACATCCAAGAGAGTGTCCACAAGCTATGTAGGATGAATATATTTTTTCTTGAACTTCAAACTCAACTTGAGACATTTGAGACTCTTGTTCTCATCCATAAAATATAGAGGCATCCATTTGAGCAACAATCACATCCTTGTTTGGATTAATCATCAAGTTTAGAATACTATTTCTAGTATCCAAGTGAGACTACTAATGCATAAAAGCAAGATACCAGCAAAGATGAGATGCCAATCACACCAAAGTATCCTTAGAAGAAGTATGTGCTTTAGCAAATTGCATATAAGAAGTGGAACATTGTGATGAAGTATCCCAGGAACCAGGAATAATAGGCTAATTAAACACTGGTCCTGTCAAAGAATCATTCAATGTCCACTACCATCGATAGAGGATATCACTGCTATACCCAAGAGTATCCATAATTGATTAGGGAGGAATATTAATATAATTTGAAGGGGATGGTAGAGGGATAATAGGAGAACAGTGAAGAGGTGGGTAAGATAAATCATAGAATGAAGATATTTGAAGGGATAGCGAGGGTGGAAAAGAAGGGAAAGAAAGTAGAAATTTCTAAAGGGATTCTATTGGAAAAACAGAAGGAATAGGTGGAACAATAGAAGAAGTTTTAATAGGAGTAGGCGAGGATATAGGATCAGTAATAAATGGGCATGTATGAAAAATTGGAAAATGAGGGGAAACTATAGGAGTAAAAGATAAAAGAGGGATACTATCAGGATTAGATTGGAGGATGGCAATATAAAATGGTAATTGACAGGATATAATGAGGATCATAAGGATAAATGGAACAACAGAAAAAAAAAACTGATAAGAAATCTTCATTGAATAAAGGATTGTTAGCAATATGGTTTAATAGTTGGGATCTCAAGGGCTAAATATTTGACTTGTGAAATACACCCTGTCGATGGTGAGGCTCCAGAACATTATCCTCTAAAGGAGGATGCCAAGCATAGCCTTTACACCATAATGTATGCTAATGATAAGTCTTCAGGCCATCAACCAAATTCATTTCAACTGAATGGACATACATGATTGCTTGTAAAATCACAACTTCTACATACAAGCTCATATCCTCCTCATCAAGGATGTGCAAATCTCCTCAGAGATTCATAAAAGATAAGAGTTGAGCTTCATGAGAAATCAAGTCATCTACAAATATGTCAAATACTGCTTTAAGTAAATTTGTTGACCACATATTCTGCCACCCATCCTCTAGAGTTTCTAAATCCACATTACTCAAAGATACATACAATGCAAAGCACTGCTGCTCTGATACTAAATCCAAAAGGATGATGGAGGTGACAACAATTCAATATAATGGGAAAAATCCTCCTGGACACAATTAATGTGCTACTGAAGGCATTCTAATTTTGCAAAAAATTCATCACATAGTTTCACCTTTTGTTGCAAATGATCTAGTTCTTCCTTAGACAACAAAGACGACATCATGGGAGCTGGAGGAGGAACAAAAAGAGTGGAAACTTTCTGATTAATTCATCAATAAACTTCTTTTGCGACTCTACAGTCTCTTGAGAATGTTGCAATTGGCCTTCACAAACACCAAGCTTACGAGCTAATTCAATCATTTCCTTAAGGGAGGCATCCTTCTATTTGGTTAAGGACACATTTTCTTCCTCTAAAGTGGCAACCTTAGCTTCTAATTCTTTAATCATGGCCTGCTGTGAATCCATCAAATCGGTAGCTGGAGTCATTTGGGTATGGATATCACTTAAATCAATCTTTTCCAAAGCTAAAATTGCAAGAGCTTTGCTAAGCTAACTAGTCAAAGAATCCACATTGTCTTGCAATGAAGTATACACTCCCATATAAATGGTCTGAAGACATGAAGTCATGGAAGTCTTCAAAGTATTTTCAACACCAGAAACTAGCTATGATAGCATAGATCCAAAAAGTACTATTTGTAATGAAGAAGGGATCTACTGATCCAATTGTCCTTCCCTTTGTGCGACAAAAATATTGGTACAAGACAAGAACAAGGGAAGGGACCTACCAGACACCTTAGGAATTGGAATCTATACCACAGGGTTTGAAACAGGTAGAGGATCGGAAGGACCATATGTGTGGTGCTTCTTTCAAATAAATCTGGTAGGGGGTTCATCTGCTAGCTCTAAGTTAACTTCCATAAGAGGAGAAGGAACGGGTGGAGGAGAGTAGTGTGAAAGGGAAACAAGAATAGGCACTAGAATGCCACCTAGGGGAGATGCCAACTGAATGATTTTCTACAAGAAAAACTCCATAGGACACATTACTAAGTTGACCTTTCGTGACTCGCTAAAAATGTTGATCCATCTTGGCCAATAGAAAGGTTGTCCAATTAAGTTTAACCCCTTCTTGGATCCTGACAGAGGCTATGAAGAGTTCTATGGATGACAAACACTTTGAAGCAGGCTTGCTTGACATGAATTTATCTAGGAGGAATTGGCATAATTGCTTCCATAAAGGAGAGTTGATATGGGTCATTGATACTCTTGAACTAGTAATAATAAATTTATGTGCTACCAAAGGAGTAGAGATTTCCTTTTGTAACAATGCAAGGATCTCTGAAGTGGATAATAATTGATTGCCACTAGGCACAAGAAAAGCTGCAAAAGGCAAGAACAAGGCCTCATTGGTAGTAACATCGGATAGACAAAATTGATAGCCATAAACCAATCCTGGTTGCTTCTTGTAAGTCTCCAGGAAAGAATAACGAAGTTTGGCATCCACTGGAGGAAAATTCAAGTCCACAAAAAGATGAAGTCCAGCCTTTCGAATACATTTAGCATCCAAGAGAAGGGAATAGTCATGAACCGATAATGCCATATGCTAGATAACAAGTGGAGGAGTGGAAGAAGATGCCACTAGAACACACTAGAGTATCCACACACACACACAAAACTAGGAAAATAAGGAAGGAATCTTGCAAAACCCACACATAACACCACTAAGATAAATAATAGGGGAAACAAAAATAGCAATATCAACACATTGATTGGACTAGACCAGAGCTCCCCAAGCATTTCACATCCTATGAAAAATTTGGCATGACCTACGTACATATGCGACTGAAAGATTCATGCAATGCATATATTCAAGCACCCTAAAAATCTTGTAATCATACACTCAATAGGAAATAAAATTCGACACAGTGCATATCCCAGACATAATACAAAAATCAAGACTAAACCATCATAGACTCCGACCATCAATAAGTATAGATAGACAAGATCTTTATCTTTAACCAAGAAAAATCCCAATCCCCGTAATCATATGGCATATATCTAGGGTGTAGTGAAATGGGTGAATGAAAACTACATGACTCATTTTATTAAATGATTAATTAAGCACAGTTCATTGTTTAATTAATCTGTTAATGCATGGTGAGTCGTTTGCATAGCCCAACCCCAACTTATATTGACATGACTGGACTAGGGTGGGGGGCTCATTATTAATTACAAATTAATTATATATATAGTGCGTGTGTGCATCCATATGTGAATGAATTTTAAGTTACCAAATTAAGTGAGTTATGGTGATGTGTGCTTGTGCAACAATGGGGTTTCTTTTATAACTTAACAGTTGGTTCTTTTTAATCTAAAATTTAGGATGTGCATTCTATTAATTTTGTGAGTGCAGTGGTCGGTTGGATTTCATTACAATTACTTGTATGTGATGGTGCATGTGAAAAAGGGAAAGAGAAAAACTTGGCGGCGTGTGAATATGTCAGGGTAATTACATGTTAGGGTTTGTGCTTTGTTTCTTTTTTTTAAATGTGTTACTTATTCATAGATTTGTGTGTATGTGCTTGAAGTTTGGTTTGGTTTTTTTTATATTTATGTTTTTTTTTCTTTCTTAATCGATTTTGATATGGATGCGTGATTAATATTTTTTTCTTTTATTCATTCAGCCAAATGTAGGTTGAAAGCTAAGTACAAAAATCCAATATATTTTCCAAAAATTTCTAGCTATTTTTCGGGAGTTGAAAACGAAATTTCCAAGAATTTACGAGTTTAATAAGGTTTGATTATTTAATTAATTGATTCTTAATCTTGATGATTTGAGCATATGTGAATGGTCAAAAAATGTAGAAGAAAGTTATTATGATTTTTTGGGGATTTTTAAAAAACTAAATTTCAAGCATTTTGTGTAAATTTTCATGAAACTGAAGGTTTTTGATTGTTTTCTAAAATTTTGTTGGCATTTTTTGTTGAGAAAAATTCTAAAAATTGATAGAAAGTGTCACATTATATCAATAAATTTTTCATATTTTTTAATATGTATGTGGATTTTTAATGGGTTTTCTAAGTTTAATGTGTTTTTTAAAGTGTTTTTTCAATTTTGGAAGATTTAAAAATTCAAAAAAATGTACCTAAGAATGGGTTGCGTGTTAGCTATATATGAGCATTAACAAGCACGTCGGCACCCCATAGAAATACTGCACGTGCGTCCTCACACATGAAGGATCGCAATCATGAACACGCATGTCGAGGTCCAAAACCCGGATGCGAATAAACCTTAGAGGATGACACACCAATGAGATGGGAATAACGGGTGGTTATGCATGGAAGAAGGAAAGAGACACCTGGGGGAGGAGGGGAATCGAGGGGTGGAGATAGGGAGAAATATTGTTGTATGTGGGTTACGTGTCTTGTTTGTGTGTTGGTTTTTTGTTGTTTTTTTTAATAATTTGCTTTAAGGGTTTGGTGAGGGTTAGGGGATATGTGGTGTGTGGTTTTTTTCTCTTTGGTGGTGGAGTTAATAGTAAAATAGGTTAATTGAATTACAAAAAAAATGTGGGAGTGGGGCGGCAGTAGTTGTTTTGTTTTAAGTTTAAGTGTTTTTTTTTTGTTTTAAAGAAATAGATATGTGAGTTGGGGTCGTGTTTTTTTTATGTTTTGAAAAAAAATAAATTAAATTAAAATGGGAGGTCGGTGGGTAGGGGACTATGGGGTAAGGTAGGCAGGCGGGTAGGGGGCTAGAACGGGCAGGACAGGTGGTTCAGGGAGCCACTTGGTGGGACGAGTGGGGGTGCTTGTGGAGTGGGAGCACGGTTGGGAGGAGAGGAAGGAGGGGAGACCACCGAAAGGGGCAGGGAAATTGGTGGCGACCATAGGCTCCAGTGGGCAGGGCAATGTCAGCAGGAGGAGCAAGCATCAGTGGATGCGCGGGCAGTGGCGCCATTAAGAGGAGAAAGTGTCAACGATGGGGACTTCGAGGGCCAGTCGGGGTGGTGTCAGCACATCGGGCGGGCGACTATGATGGCATTGTAGGTAGGGGGCATGTGGGCTACTGTGAGTGGTCTCGGTGGAGTAGGCATCAATGGCGGGAGGCCTGAGGGGAAGAGGGGAGAGGGGAGGAGGAGGAGATACGAGGGGAAGGAGGTGATTGGGGAGGGAGAGGAAGAGGGAATAAGATGGTTGGGGGAGGGTGAAAAGGGGGGAAAGGGGGGGTGTGATAAACATGCACTCGTTACGCACTCAGCACGGCACAGAAAGGTAACACGATATGAGCTCAAGGTATACTCTTGTATTATTCAATCCAAAAAGCGGGACAACATAGAGACATCCCAGGACTACACCCTCGTGACGCCGCACATAAGAGGGTTCACCACTGGGTATAAGGAATCACACGTAGAGTGGAAACAAGGCAGGGCTTTGAGTCACTACTCTCCCTATATAGGTGCAATCGGTAGCAACGGCATGGTATAGCTACAAAGCCCTTACACTCACCCCCGCTTACTGGATTGTTGACCTCAGCAATCTAAGGGTAGCGTTTGTTATTTGACTCATCCGAGGTCTTAACGCAGCTTTTCCTATCAAGCTGGTCAATGTCTGCCGGTCTAAGGGGACCGCGGGGTCTTAACACAGTCTATACTATTAGACTGGCCAGTGTCTACTGCACTAAGACATTGGGGCTTTTTCGTTTGATGGAGTTATTTGTGATGATTGCTACCATGCGAGTCCACCCTCGACTCGATTACATTTGAGGAGTGGAGGCACATTTGGGGTCTATGATTGAGAACCGCATTATTTGTTGGAGTGCTGGAGCGGCTCAAGGGTCGGTAGAAGGAGCAGGGGGGTTCTCCTCGAGCCAAAGGGCGAAGGCATCCTTTCCGCGTTCACGGGCCTCCGCTTCTGAGATCCAAGTGGCCTCCTTGAGTGGAAGCCCGCGCCACTTGGTGAGGTATTCGGGGAAGCCTCTTTGTTCCTGGCGTCAGAGGAATGCTTCTACTTCGAAGGGACCATTGGAATGGAGCATTGGTACGTGCCGTCCCCATTGGTTGTCGGGATAGAACCTGCGTAGAAGACGAGCATGAAATGCATTATGAACACAAACACTGTCTGGCAGGTCTAGCTTGTAATGTAGGAGGGGGTGTAGAGGGGGGGGGGGGGGGGGGGGGGGGGGGGTTGGGGTTGTGTGATAGGTTTGTTTTGTATGGGTGTTTTGTTTTTTGCTTTTTTGTTGGTTTTTTTGTGTGTTGTTTTAAAAATAAACCCCCTCCTCCTTGGTCTCAAGTTCAAATGCGAGCTAGGAGGAATTTGCGATGGCGGAGGCATCACCTCAACCGAAGTGGTTGCGTGGGAAAGGAACACTGGCATGGATGTAGCCATGCGTGAAAAATCGCAAAATGCGAGCATTTGCGTGGAAATATGCCAAACGTGAAAAAGTAATAACAATTAAGCTGGGCACCAAATGAATGAACAACAAAGAAGAAAAAGAGGTTGGAGGTCAAGAGGAAAAGGGCGCAAAAATGGAACGAGATATCCAGGGACAAATAAGGCCATTCGCAAGGAAAAAGGCAAAAATCAGGCCGAAAAACACACACGAAAATTAATATCCATAAATCTGTCAGCCATAACGAAGGGCATTCAAAAGAAAAAATATCTGAAAGGATGTGGCAAATTAGGCTATCACCTTAGAACCCGATTCTGAAAGGGATAAGACCCGTTCGCATGGAAAAAATGGACAAAAAAACACACTCGAAAATAGGAATAGTAATTAATACCAAAAAATTCGATAGTCGAAACAAGGAAGAATGAAAACAAAAGATGTCCGTAAGAAAGTGACACACAGGACAAGTTAGGACGAACGTAGTTCCAAGGGCAGTAGGGCATGTTCACATGGAAAAAACAGTAAAAACACAAATAGAAACTAAGTCAAAAATTAATACAATAAAATTCTTACATTGAAATGAAGTGCAGCAAAAATAAAAAATGTCAGGGGAAACTTGTTGGACATGGCTGCCAAGTCAGAACACAGTTTCAATGGCATTAGGGGGCATTTACATGGAAAATTTAAGAAAAACGAGCATAAGAACGCATTGAAAATTTAATAAAATAAAAGTGATGGACCGGTATAGGATGACGGAAAAAAAATTGTGCAAGAGAGTAATGTGAACAAGACCATAAAAGTAGAATTGAATTTCGAGGTGGTTCAGGTAGGTTTACATGGAAAAATGATAAAAAAATGCATGCGAAAATTCCCGAAAGGAAAAAAAAAAAGACAAAACAAACATCGAAAAGATGGGCAATAAAAATGAAAATTGTCAAAGGGAAGGTATAGGTCAAGAATGTATCATTAGATTGCGGTTTTCTGAGTGAAAAATGTATGTTCACTTGGAAATACATAAAATTAGCAAAAAATTCATCAAAAACTAATATCTCATGATCCATGGCTCAAAACTGAGGGTGATAAAAAGGAAAAGTGGCAATTTCAAAAAGGGAAAAACAGGGTAGTAAAGTCAGATTGTAATTTTAGTAAACATAGAGTGCGTGCACATGAAAAAGTGACAAAACAAAGGAGAAAGGAAAATGATCAAGGAACAACCCCAAGAAGGGTTGAAAAAAGGATGGGTGGGTGGGGAAGAGACCCCATTAGGGCAAGATTAGGACTTGATATGCTTAAATCATTCGATAGGGACGTGCCTACGAGGGTATGCATAACGAACGCGTAGGGATGTGTCCCCATACTTAAAACCTTAATAGATCGGATTGGCTTAATCAATAGAGACCTAGTAGTTGATCATGACTCATACATGTATGTCCCCACACTTAAAACATGACTAACTCTAGTAAGCAAAAGGGGTAATGCTAGAAAAACTTGACCCAATTTGTAGATGGTTCCGGTGAACCGTCACTATCACATCAAGGACCATAGTCATCGGCAAGAGATGCCACAACTTGCCAAATCACACTCGTCCAACATGGCAAGGACCATGCAACAATACCCACGGAGGTACCTTTGTTGAGGAAGAGCGTGGAGTAGGTTGTCAGTGGCAAAGTATCAATCACATGGTCCCAACTACCTTTGTTGAAATGATAGATCAATTGTTCACCCTATAATTTACGTCACTCGAAAAATAAGAATTGAAACCCATAACTCAAATTGAGTTTAGGAATCGACAAGAGGAATGATTCAGAGCAAGTATGCCAACGTGCAGAATGGATGGTGCATTAATGTGTCCCCACCTAGTTGGCATAGGTGCAAGAAGGAAGGCCAAGGAGCTTGATCATACAGTGTGTCAAGAAGAATGAGGTGTATCATGATGGCAGAGGAGGCCTGATCCCATGTCTGCAAAGGAAAACGAGAAAATACCAGTCTCCAACAGCTGTCGGAATGTCCCTCAATTATCACCTCTCAGTTAATAAAAGGGGAAATCCATCACACTCAGTCCCCCCTCTATCTCACACTCTGTTGATGATTACAGGAGGGCAACCCCTTCCTTACACCTCGTTGATTGAATACTCACACTACCACTTGTGCGAAGGTTGTATGCCTTGTGTGCAATTGATGGTGCAATAGTGCATCCCACCCTGTGCCAGTATATAGTGCGAGAAGAAAAGGCCAGGGAGTCTTATAGTGCCTTTGTGCATTGAGAGACCCATTCCGTGTGTACATTACTCCATTCACACATCTCACCTCTCTATTGGATATAAAGGGCAAGGACTAGTCACTCACCCCACCCTCTGTCTCACGCTCTGTTGATGATTACAGAGGGAAATCCATACTCACATCCCCATCCACTTAATAGGATGAAAGCTCACGTCACTTAAGGTTTGTCGATGAAGATCGGCTTTGTCTGATTGATAATGTCACTTGGATCGATTGATGAAGAGACATACCCAGGGAGGTAGCCAACACGCTTGGTACTTAAATTGCACATTGGAAATATTGTTTGTTGTAGGAGTGAGAAGCACCGATGGGATTATAGGATTCAGTGCACCAAGAGAGTCAGCTTTGGAACATCTGCTATAAGCGTTTTGCTCGTAATTCAATTGTCCTAGACTATAGGGTGTTACCACCTTTTCCACAACCAGCTTCCCATGCAAGGGTGTTTGTCACCTTTTCTTGGAACGAGGCTTGTTATGATAGGGAATTTCTTCATTTTCTCCCATAACAATTTGATTTTCTTTTTTCTTTTCTTTTCTTTTCTTTTCGTGTGCCCTACTCTTGAGGGTGTCTCTACCTTTTCTCGAAGAATAGGCTGCATGATTGGGACCAAAGTTCTTTTCTCCCATGACTGATATTTGTTTTTTTTTTCTTCTTTTGATGAAAGAGGAGAATGGCAGGAACACCATGTATCAAAACTATCCTCACAACCTCGTTGGATCATACGAAAAGGAAGCCACACTAGGGTAGAAGGTGGCTGTGAAGGGTTAGGAGAATGAAGCCACCTTATCATGATCAATAACTCATGAACTCCTCTTACATCCACTCTTCAAAACCTTCACACCTGAATTTAGTGAGGAAGGCCAACTTCAGGTCATCCCATGTGCCAAAAGTTCAAACTGCTCATCTCTCATACCACTGAAATGCCATGCTTTTGAAAATAACGGGGAATATTACCAACCAATGCTCAAGGGTTTTAGCATTGTTAGCCACACATGCCACTATAAACTCTACTATATGAAGATCAGGGTATTCATTGCACTCTCCCTTAAAGATGGGCAATGGGACTACATTTGCTGGCATGTCATCAATATTTCTAGGACAAATCTGACTAGGAAGGGGACCTTGAGTCACCATGGGGACTTCTGCAAAGAGTGCTGCTAGGGCATCAAAAGAGGCTTCTGCTGCTAGTTCATTCTCGGCTTTGATTTTTGCCTTCTCTCTTCTCACGTACCTTTGGACTCATTCTAGTGCTTACCTCTTGATTGCGTCATTCATCAGAGAGTTAGCTCCACCCAATTGGTTTGTACTCCATAGAACAAAATTAGAAGGACTTTAATCTATGGAGGGCTCTCTTGCCAACATCTCCTCTACTTCTTTCTTTTCAACATCTCTAAATTTAGCTTTTAGTCCGCTACAAAGGGGAAGATATTCCATTATATGAAGGTATCAAAACTCATTCTTATGAGCATCATTGTTGTGCCATCATCATAGTAATGCCAACTTCTAATGGTTTCAACAATGTATGTTGTGAGAAATACTCTATCCACCAACTTCCATTGGGTTACTAACTGGACAAATAGGAGACTGTCAGTGCACCATGCGTTCCATGTATCCTGCTGTTAAGCATCCATGAACAAATTTCAACTCTTTTCTTTCTTGTTCTCGTGAACCTCTACTAACCACGACTCATGAAGCTTCCTCACGATCTCTCATTTGATGATATCTGGAAACTTCTCAATGGAACCTCTACTAACCATGACTCATGAAGCTTCTTCACAATCTCCCACTTGATGATGTCTACAAACTTCTCAATGAACGCTAGATCTCCCATGGATGATCATTCTCTCTATTTCTACACTTCAATTTGCTCCCAAACAAATTTCCACCAATATGCATATCTCTGTTGCCTCAACAGGGAGAGGAAATAGTCAACCACATAGAGCTTGCATCAGGATGGTAATATATTTTTACCATTGTGGGATGAACTTCTTGTAGAAAGTGGCTTTGGCAATGAGAATCTCCAATTCTTTAGTGGTAGAAGGAACTTTGCAAACACCCATTGAATTCTTCTCCTCTTAACAATACCATTTTCTTCATTTTCAGCCTCTTCTAATGCTTATTGATGGTAGATTTCCCCAATTGTGCACCAAAAATATGGAACCCTAAGAGGAACACCAAGAAAATGGGGATTCTACTGCAATGCCGATTATGATTTGACAGTTAGTGATCGACTTGGTGCATTCATTTTGCCTACAGTTTGCTCTCATTGTACTTGGCTGTAATTTATTACAGCAAGCAATTATGCATGGAATGTGTTGTATTTTTTATAATGAATCATCTTGATTTTATGTATTTTTAATGGTATTTGGTAGGCATCATCATTGCATATAAGTTTGTGGTCATTTTGCCTTGGTTTTGGTGGTATTTTGGCTGTTTACAATAGAAAATAAGCAATTTTGAACTGTCTACATCATTTTGGACTGCAGCATGACATCTTCTTCCACTGACAATGCTATCTTCAACATTACTAAGCTTGATGGTACAAACTATGCCTATTAGAAGGGCCAATTTTGGTATGTACTAGTGTAAAAATTGCATATAAAACCACCAAGGTTGCATGGAGAGTAGCCTCAAAACTATGATTGATGACGAATGGATGGAGCTTGATGAGTTATGCAAGTCCACTCTCATCATGTCTCTCACTAAACAGGTGCATTACAATGTGGTTGAGCAAGCACAGAGTGCTTGGCAACTTTGGGATAAGATCAAGAATCTCTATGACAAGAAAAGTCCAACAAGTCAAATGTATTAGCTGAAGCAACTTATGGACTTATTCATGAAGGAGAATATGACGATGTTTACTCATTTGAGCTAGTTCCATGCTATTTTCAAGAACTTGACTTCGCATGGCATTACCTTTAATGATGAGGTTACTTCATTGTTTTTGCTTGGGACTCTGAGTGAGTTATGGGATGTATTCCGCACTGCCTTATGTGCTCTTACTACTATTTTGAACTTGCTTGATGTCCAGAGTGCTCTTTTGTATAGGAAGAGATCAGCCGTAAGAAATTGGATGCCTCTCGTGTATCGCATGCTTTGACTGTTAGAGACAGAGATGGTAATGGAAAGAATGACCGTGGGAATGGTCGTGGCAAAGACTCACAGAAGTCTAGGTCTACGTCATGTGGTAAGTCATGTAGCAAGTCTTATAGGAGAAATGCTAATGTGGCATGTCACCATTACGGCAAGAAGGGTCATATATGCCCATAATATCATGAGTTGCACAATGAGAAGCGCAAAGAGAAGGGGAATGGCAAAGTATAGGAAAATTCCTCTGATCACAATGTTGTACCTACGAAATCCAGTGTGAAAATCAAGGAGATAATTGTCATGTAGACTGATGACTCTGATGGGGAGTACATACTTGCAACTAGTTCTTGTGATGCTACGCTGTTGATGGAGGTTCACTCTATGTATTTGCAGTGCTGGCTTTTGGATTTTGGTGCTTCATTTCATATTACACCATGCCGTGAGTGGTTTCAATCCTACCGCACTGTCTCTAGTTCACTTTGCTTGGGTGATGACAAGTCACTTGCTATTATTGGCATTGGGGATGTACGGCAATAATTCTCAACTGGCAGTGCTTTTCTATTACAAGATGTATGTCACATACCTGTGCTTACACACAGTCTTATGTCTACATGACAACTTGATGATGCTAGGTTTCATGTCTCTTTCAAGGATTCTACTTGGAAGATCACACGTGGCAGACTTGTGCTTGCTAGAGGTGCCAATGCTAGCAGCCTCTATCCTCTTGTAATTGATGGATCCTCTGTTGATCATGTTTTGTATGTGGGTTCCATCCCACATGTATTTCTTTGGCATGCCCATTTGGGCCATATGTCCTTGAAGGGAATGAAAATGCTTTTTGATTTGCAGTACTTATCACCCCTTGACTATGCATGTTTTGATTCATGTAAGCATTGTCTTTATGGCAAACAGACTAGGAATATGCATAAGAAGTCTAGTAGGACACGCATGAGTGAGCCCTTGACATTGGTGCATTCGGATGTCTGTGGGCCCATGCCTTGTCAGTCTATGGGTGGTGCAAAGTATTTTGTGATGTTTATTGATGATTTTTCACGTAAAGTTTGGGCTTATCCCATTAAGCTTAAGTCAGATGTCTTGGCTGTGTTTCAAAGATGGCTTGCATTGGTTGAGAACAAGACCGGGCAATGCCTTAGGATTGACAATGGGAGAGAATATGTGTCATGTGCCTTTGAGCAGCTATGTGACGAGAGGGGTATTAAGCCTCAGTTGACCGCCCCCTATACCCCACCCTAGAATGGTTTGCCTGAGCATATGAATAGAACCATCCAAAGGCGCGAACGCAATATGCTTAGTTATGTAGGCCTACCACAGAGCTTTTGGGCTGAGGTAGTCGGTATAGTTGTGTATATCATAAATAGATCACCTTCCAGTGGTTTGGATTTCCAGGTTGTAGAGGAGGTATGGACTAGGAAACCTCCATCTTATGCGTATCTACGTGTCTTTGGATGTAAGGCATACTGCCATGTGCCCAAGGGCAAGTGTAGTAAGTTGAATCCTAAAAGTGTCAAATGCATTTTCCTTGGCTATGGAGATGCAAGCGAGATTGGTTATCTCCTCTAGGATCCGCAGGTGTGGAAAGTCATCCGCAACCATGATGTAGTCTTCCATGAAGAGAAGATACATCAGTAGCTTGAGAAGGTGGTAGAGATACACATGGTTATATTCCAGGGGGAGCCACGTGCTCTTGTACAGCCAGTTGGACAGCTTGCAGCAGCAGTTGGTACACATGGCCAGGATGTTGGCAGAGCCTATAGTGAAACGGTCTAATAGAGATAGACATCCGCTTGATAGATTTGTGCCCTCGATGCATTATGTCTTGGTTACAGATGTAGGAGAGCCTCTCGCCTTTGATGAGGCTATGTGCAGGGGTGACAGTCACTCCTGGGAGAGGGCTATGCAATCTGAGATGGACTCCTTGCATAAGAATATGACTTGGGATTTGGTTGCATTGCTTAAGGGCAAGAAGGCTTTGCCATGCAAATGGGTGTACAAGCTAAAAAGTACCCTTGGAAACCCCAAGCTGGCTTATAAGGCAAGACTTAAGGGTTTTAAATAGGAGCATGGAGTTGACTTTGATGATGTCTTTTTTCCTGTGGTCAAGATGACCACCCTACAATTGGATCTGGCCTTAGTCGTGTAGCTTGACTTGGACATGTATTAGATGGATGTCAAGACTGCATTGTATGGGGATTTACATGATGAGATTTACATGGAGCAACCCAAGGGCTTTGTAGAACTTGGTAGGGAGCACCTATTGTGTAAGTTGAAGAAAATTCTTTATGGCTTGAAGCATGCACCTAGGGGGTGGTATCATAATTTTGATGCCTTTATGCAATCACAGGGCTATAGCAGGAGTGCTATGAATCGGTGTCTTTACAGGAAGCAAGCTAGTGATGGCTTATTGCTTATTTTGGTACTTTATGTGGATGATATGCTAATAGCAGGGAAAGCTCATGATGAGTTGGATGCTCTTAAATCTCAGTTGAAGCAAAGCTTTGAGATGAAGGATTTGGGACAAGCCTCTTGCAATCCTGGTATGCGTATTAAGTGTGACAAGCATCAAGGATACTCTACCTCTCACAGAGGGAGTACATTCATAAAGTCCTTGATCATTTCCACATGCAGGACGTGAAGCCTATTGCTTGTCCATTACCTTCTTATGTGAAGGTCTCACAGGCCGATTGTCTACATACAAATGAGTAGAGGGCTGAGATGTCCAAGGTCCCTTATGCATCAGCCGTGGGCAGTTTGATGTATGTCATGATAGCCACTCATCTAGATATTGCCATTGCAGATGGTGTTGTGGCCTGCTATATGGCTACACCTGGCAAGAAACATTGGGATGTCGTGAAGGGTATCATGAGATACTTGAAGGGCACAACAGATATGTGTATTTGCTATGGTAGCAAGGATACAAGAGTTGTGGGATACACAGACTTTGATTATGTAAGACATGCAGATAGTAGGAAGTCTACTTCTGGCTATGTATTCACCTCTGCTGGAGGTGCTGTCTCTTGGATGTCCAAGGTTCAGAAGCGTACGGCTCTATCTACCACTGAGACTGAGTATGTTGGCCTCCTTGCAGCCACTGAGACCTGCAATGAGGCCATATGGTTAGGCTGTTTGGTTCATGACCTTGGGATTGATGCTATACGTACATTGCATTCAAATTCCATGAGTGCTATTTAGCTAGCCAAGAATCCACTCTTCCATGTGAAGATGAAACACATTGAGGTGAGGTATTACTTCATATGTGGGTTCATGGAGGATAGGTCTGTTGACCTTGTCAAGATCTCCACTGACAAAAATCCTACAGATCTTCTCACACAAAAAGCCTCACTACTGAGTGCTTTGCCTTTCTCAGGAGATTGATGGGCATTAGATGAGATGATATTTTTTTCTTATATTGTTGTACATGTGTACATTGTACTGTCTTTTCTTTTTTCTTTTCACTCCTCATTGGGGAAAATTCGCCTTTAAGTGGGAGGTTGTTGGGGGTAAAGGCGCCTCTGTCTATCCACCCATATATTACTACATTGACAATACCCGTCATTGCACACTGCAGGTGGTGGGTGCCCGTTACCATCACTTTATTCATTATTCTTTTAGTGACAGTTTGAATAAAGGAAGGCCTGGTCACACATTGTGATTTTGGAGTTCCCATTTTGTGTGTCTCTCTTTCTTGCTCTTGCTCTCTTGCCACAGCTCTTCCAAGCAAGATTCGATCCTTCTCACCTTTCATTGACTTCATTGGGCCAATTAGTCCAAGAACATAGTACTCCCAAGTCAAATACATCATTGTGGCAATGAACTACCTTATAAAATGGGCTGAAGCTTGAGCCATGAGAAAGAATGATGCTAGAACCATGACTAAGTTCCTTTGGAAGCAAGTGATCCCAAGATTCGGTTGCCCCATCGAACTAGTTATGACCAAGGCACTCATTTTATTAATGAAGTAATTGCCTAGTTGTTATCCACCTTCCTAATCATCCATAGGAAATGGTCACCTTACTACCCTTAAGCTAATGGTCCGATGGAGTCCACAAACAAGATCTTATGAATATCCTAATTAAGATGGTGTCTACCTCACAAAGCAAGACTGGGATAACAACTCATGGCAACACTATGGGCCTATAGGACAGCCTATAAGATGACATTTGGGCAAACACCCTTCAAGCTGACCTATAGAATTGAAGTGATTCTACTAGTAGAGTTTTCGTCCCTAGCTCTCGTACAAGAGTGATGGCATGGGAAACAAGCATGGACCGAACACTTAGTAGAGCTGTAACTTCTCTTCGAGACCTAACTCTAGCTACTCATGCACTACTTTATGAGAAGACAAGATGCAAGAGTTGGTTTGACGAGCACGTCAAACAACGTGACTTTGAGCAAGGCGACCTAGTATTGCTATATTCAGTGGAAGGCCATAAGAAAAAGATAAAATTCAGAGGATTCTAGCTTTTCAATGTCCACAATATTAGTTGAACAGGCAATGTACAACTCGAAATCTTAGAGGGAGACAACATAGACTTCTATAATGACAATCTTCTCAAGAAGTACTACCCCCAAACCCATCCCTTGCACGAGCCGCCAATGCTGCAGCCACTTGTCAACGTGAGAGTAGCCACCATCACAAAAATCAGGGATACAGATGAGGAGATAGTAGAACCTGCTTATCTGCAAATCACAATCAGTGCTCAAAAGACATGCACTCTTGATACGCACATTGATGAGGGAGCTAGCTTCAACATCCTTACTCACAAGCATTGGACTCTCATTGGCCCCAACTACAACCCAGGAATGCTAAGCTCAACCCATTTGGGGACAATCCTACCCTCTGCTACTAGGGAAATGCAAAGTAGTGGTCTCTATCAAGACTGAAAGCCTGCCCACCCATGATTTTCTATATACTACATAATACCAAGGCTGTAGGTAAGGAATCATTGCTAGAATGTGCTTTCAAGAAGCATGCACATTGCAATGTCGACTACGACTTGCAGCACATTCACCTTGCCATTGGCAATATGAGGATAGTAATGACTTTCAACAAGGGCAACATGGCTCCACCCAAGCCCATAGTGCCACATATAGTAGTACCTAATACAAAGTCTAAGGAGGGGATTCATGATTTGTCCCACCCTGCCAAGATTGACTAATCCCAACCCAAGGGAAACACAAACAAGACCACTAAACAACATCTAAAATGGATACCTAAATGCCAATCACTGCCATCTAAGAGCCGAACCACATGGACCCATAACTCTCGACCACCACGCCCTAGGTGTAGGAGACACAATTGGTGTTCTAGAACCTAATGAACAGTTAAGCCACAGGGTACTATGACCCTATTATGTGCACAAGGATATTATGAGGACAACAATTGGATTTGGGTACCTAAGACCAAGAGTAGCACGGGTGCCCTTCAACCATCGGCTACTAGCCCATCTTCAAAGACTGGTGAGCCACCTAAAATTGCTAAACTATTTGAGTCATAAACCAAACCTGACAAACCTCAACAAGACTGCCGACCAAAGCCATTAAATCGACCCAACTTAATGCTACTACTAGCACCCCAACGGCTTCACAACCAGCAAACAACACAACATCTGAGCCCCAAGTCATGCCCCTTAAACAAGTGGCTAGCCCCCACATCCCAAGGATCAACTGAATCTGGTAGACACCACTCACTGAGCTATCCAATAGTCAAACCCCACAACCTCTTGTAGGCCTTAAACCCTCATATGAGCAGAGATCTATTTTTATGTTGGTCTCTGATCTAGCTGAGAACACGAGGGATGACTGGGTCACATGCATTAGATGCTTGGATGCTACATTCATGATGCTTGCTAAAAGCTACGAACGATTGGACCTAGGCCTCTTAGACAAGCCTTAAATAATGTACACACAATGCCATGTACCTGGGAATAATTCAAGTTCATATTCATTAAAGTCCCCATGGTAGCAGAGGAATTGATCGCCACTAAGATCTCTCATGAGCAAGCTCACAAACGAAGGCTAATCACCTCCTATAGAAAGAGCAAAGTCTCTACCACAAACCAAGAGCTAGAAGAACTTAAAATTTTGGCCATCACTCCTCCTTTCTATGTAAATGGTACACTCTCCGTCTTCAATGGAAACAAGAGGGCCCAGTCATGGACCAATGCCGAGCAAAGATGCACCATTAAAACCTCTGAGTATGACCCTACTTATGTAGCTCCTACCTCCCTTAGAATATTATCCATCACTCACAATCTACCCTTAGAAGATCATAACATGGCCCACCCCTTGTAATGAAGGTCCTAGACTACCATAGAATCTAACTATGGAACAATGGAAAATGGAGAAATCACTGCATTAACCTATGTTGAAAACATGAATACAAGAAAGGATTCTTGGAACACAACCCAAGCTAGTGCCATGGAAACTCACCTCCATGTAGGTGAAGGACAAAAAAACTTACATGACTAACATGTCCAAATGGCAAAAGGCCCCTAACTTTGGCTAGGGCTGCCTATTTAGAGCAAACCCTAAGCCCTAGACCTCTAGTTTTATCACAAGGGCATTTAGCCTACTATCATTGTTTGCCTTTGGCCTTATTTGCTTCATTACACCCCTATTTAGATCGATTCCTTACCAAGAAGAGCTACACATTGCTATTAGGATCAACTCCAGTGACTCCTACCTGATGTCCAGACCTACATTACACATGTAGGTATTAGACCTCATGATAGGGAGATTGTCATGCTCACTTGGAGTATAACCCACACTTCTATGCCTGGCTAATGCAAAAGTGAAGTACCACAAGCCTGCACTTAATGCCCTTAACCCTTCATTCTCCAATCTTAGGAAGGATTCACATCCTTCTTGGGGAGGAGGGGGTAAGGTGGGAAAGAAACAATGTCTCAAATCTCGACCAATGTCTAAAGGACGGATAAAAATCAACTTATAGTTGAGGAAAATTGTCATAATTTTTTTGGATTATGTGGACTGTTTGAAGCAAAAGTCTTTATTTTATACTTAATCACTTCACATTTCCATAGCTTACATTCATATATCTACATATCGTCTTGCAAGAGTTATCTCAAGAAAACTAATTGTAAGAGGCGGTATTGTGACAGGAACCTACGATGGCACGCCAAGACAAAGCTTCTGTTCATAGAATAAGAACATGCAAAGTATGACCTAACGATTGAAATAAAGGCCTTCAACCGGTTCAAGTTTAGGAACATCATGAACTTGGACGACTGGTCACATGGAAGAACCGGCCGTGAAGCAGCTTGTCAACTAATGCAATTTGGAAAAGTACATGGAAAAGGTTAGACACTACATCGAGTGCATGGAGTTCCTATGAACCTTCAATGCTAATAGGAACTGTGGCATTGTAATAGTGTGACAAGTAGAAGAACCCCACATGGTCGAGGTGGAATTGAGCCTAGAAATGGTGGGAAGAGCATTGGATTTGGCCAACAAGGTCAAGAGGTGACCTAAAAGAAACATCTATGGCATGCTAGGGATGGACAAATCCCTAGTTCACACCAATGATGGCATTAGCCTAGTCGATATTCTAGATCTTGAAGTCAAGTTGCAAGCAAAGATGATCCATGCACTATTCTCTAGTCAAAGGTACAATACCCTAATGAGTAGCATTGGAGTGCCCTTGCTAGAGACCCTTGTAGCCAAGTCCCTAGATGAGGTGAATTGGAATGGCTACGTGTGAAAAAACATTGGAGCTTTGCCCAAGGCACTAGCCATAGGTAAAGACCAGCGGGTGGGGAGTCTTTGGCTTCCAAAGTAGGGATGACAAGGAAGAAATCATAATCAAAAGCATCGATTATAGGGTTTGACGGGTGTTAACTTCTACAAGGCGAAAGGTGAAGAGGAAGTAGGGGAGACACCTAAAAGATCACCACCCCAGGGAGAAAGAGCAATCAAGTAAAAGGACAACGAGTGAGGGCAGAGAATTGGAGATACCATGTGGTCAAGGAGGGCCTAGGAGGCCAAAGAAAAAACTCCTCAAAAGAAGCAGCAACAAGAAACTAGGGAGAAAATTGTTGGGGGTAAAGGCGCCTCCGCCGTGCCGCCCCGTGTATTACTACACTGACAGTACCCGCCACTGCACACTGCAGGTGGCGGGCGCCCGTCACGTCACTTTATTCTTTATTCTTTTAGTGACAGTTTGAATAAAGGAAGGCCCGGTCACACATTGTGAATGTTGGAGTTCCCATTTCTTGTCTCTCTCTTTCTTGCTCTTGCTCTCCCGCCATAGCTCGCGTGCAAGCTTCGATCCTTCTCACCTTTCAACTGGTATCAGAGCTTGGCATTCTCTTGCTCGAGCTCGACTCGGTGCTTCCCGACCTTCGCATCGACTCGCTTCACGCATTGGGTCTCCATCCCGGCAGCCATAGCCGACCTCTTGAGCTCCCAACTCTCCCCGGCTTCCCGAGCTCCATCCTGGCCTTCTTGAGCTTCATCAGGGCCTTGCCCTTGAGGTATTGCTTCAGCATTTGCAGGCATTTGAGTGTATTCTCAGATTGAAATAGGGCAGGAACAAAGGGCAGCCACTCTTCTTGAGCTCCATAGCTCATATCTTCCCTCCCCTTTGCATTGGGCCTTCATGGCTTGGTATGTGCCTACCTTGGGCCATCATTGAGCCCCCCATTACCCCCTTTTCAGCCCATGTGGAGCAACAGTGAGTTCAGCACCAACAGGGCAGATTGCATCATTTTTTCCAGGCTGTGAGCACTCATCTACTTCAGCTCCACACTTGGCCATTGCTTCTTGCTCTCTACCTTGATCAAGAGGGCTATAGACTTCATGTTTGATGTCATTCAAGCTTTGGGTATTGGTCTTGATCTTTCGGGGCTGATTTCTTCAGATTTGGGACTGTCATAAACTGTCATAACAGGCTGAAAACAGGGCAGCACCATTGGCATTAGCATTTGTTGCTTATACTCCATTCCGGTTGTGCTATTTGATGCCCGTATGCGGTCTACATGATGCCTAGTGCCTTGGGAATGTATGCACATGATTTTGGCTTGAAATATTGGCTGATTTGGGACTGTTATTTACTGTTATACAGTGCTGGAAACAGGGCAGCCACACTTGGCATTGGCATTTAATGCTTATACTCTACTTCGGTTACCTTGTTTGATGCCCGTATGCGGTCTACTTCCTACCCGAATGTATTGGGGATGTATGCATTTGGTTTGACCATGATTTTGGCTTGAATTTGGAGCTGAAATCTACTGTTTAGAACAGTAAATACATGCTGGAATAACAGTGGGCTGAAGGTACTTTACATGCTTTGGCACTTACCTACCGATACCGAATGTATGCTTTGAGCTTTGGCATGATATCTCTGACATTTGGGGACGACTTGGAGCATATGTATGAGATTATGGGATGCTTTTGAGCTTCGCATTAGCTCCGTCTTCACTGGCATTTGGACCGACTCGGCATGCTCGTGGACCGCCTATGCCTCATGTCTCTGCTTGACAGTTAGGCTTTTGCATTACATGCTTTGGTTCGTGACATATGCTATTTGGTTCGTGTATGCCATACCGACATTTGGAGCTTGGATTTGGATGTATTTGAGCATTCCCGGCTTACTTGATCACTGATCTTGGTTGCTATTTGGATGTCATTGAGTTGACCGAGAGCTTATTTGGGCTTATGTATTGCTTCATGGTTAATACGACAGGTGCTTCATGTATGTCATGCTCTCTCGGATGCGCTTGATGCATTGACAGGGTCACTTATCACTGGTGCTTTCTCTTGGGTTGTTTGAGCTTCTGAGCTCGCTTTGTACGCCTTTTGTGCCAGTGGGAGCATTTTACATGCTTTCTTGACCTTTGACAGTTGCATGCTATTGGAGCACTTACATGTATTTGGAGCAGTTTATGTCTTGAGCAGCTACATACACATTGAGACTTTGGGATCATACTCCGATCTTTATGGATATGCATTGATGTACTCTTGGTTCACAAGATGCTTATGAGCTGAGTCTCATATTTGGATCTTTCTCTTTGAGCAGATACCTATTTGTGTCAGGTTTTGGCAGTTACAGGAACACTTTGCCTAGAGTGTCTGGGGGTGTGCCTTTCACTGGCAGATGTTATTTTGACATGCTTGGTGTTGAGCTCATGTTCTTTTCACTGTCATTGGCCTTGCTTATGTCCGTTTCATGCCGGCTTTGGACCTAGCATTGTTTGCTTGACATTGGATCCTATTTTGGGACAGTTTGCTCTCTAGACTGCATACCTGCAATTTATTACAGCAAGCAGTTATTGGTGGACTGAGGTGTACTTTTCATGCTGAAATATCCTGATTTGGTGTACCGCACCTAGTACTAAGTGGGCAGCAACTTTTGGCACACTTTGCTCACCCTTTGGACCCCGTTTTGGTCATTTTTGGGCAGTTTCTGCAGTAAAACAGCAAGCAGTTTTGGACTGTTTGGGTATTTCCAGCCTGCATAATGGCGTCATCTTCGCATGATAGTGCCATCTTTAACATTACAAAGTTGGATGGTACCAACTACTCTTACTGGAAGAGTCAAATATGGCAGGTTTTGGTGCAGAAATCTCAGATTAAGCCACTTTGGTTGAGTGGGGAGCAGCCTGAAACTATGGACATAGACGACTGGCTTGAACTTGATGAGCTATGCAAGTCCACGATTGTATTGTCTCTCACTGAACAGGTACATTATAATGTATTTGAGGAAGCACAAAGTGCATGGGATCTATGGAATAAGATCAAGAATCTTTATGATAAGAAAAGTCCGGCGAGTCAGATGTACTGGTTGAAGCAGCTTATGGATCTGCGCATGAAGGATAATGCGACTATGTCTGCTCACTTGAGCCAGTTCCATGCTATACTGAAGAACCTGACTTCGCAGGATATCACCTTTGGAGAGGAAGTAACTCCTCTTTTCTTGCTTGGAACTCTGAATGAGTCATGGGATGTATTCCGCACTGCTCTTTGTGCCTCTACTGCTACTCTAAAATTGGCAGATGTTGAGAGTGCTCTTCTTCAGGAAGAGGTGAATCGCAAAAACTTGGATGCCTCTCGTGGTAGTCATGCTTTGACAGTTAGAGGCAGGAATGACAGGTATGACCGTGGTAATGGCCGAGGCCGTGACTCGCAGAAGGGTCGGTCTAAATCTCGTGGTGGCAAGTCGCGTAGTAAGTCGCGTGGACGCAATGCAAATGTCACTTGTCATCATTGTGGGAAAAAGGGCCATATTAGACCACAGTGTCATGAGTTGCGCAATGAGAAGCGCAAGGATAAGGGGAAAGATAAAGTGCAGGAGAAGTCCTCTGATCGCAGCATAGTACCTGCGAAGTCCAACGTCAAGATTGAGGAAATTAATGTCACGCAGACTGAAGAGTCCGATGGTGGTGATGAGTTTATACTTGCAACTAGTTCTTCTGATGCTTCACACTTGACTGAGACACCTAGTATGTATGCACAGTGCTGGTTATTGGATTCAGGTGCGTCCTTCCATGTGACGCCTTACCGTGAGTGGTTTCACTCTTACCGTACTGTATCTGGATCAGTCAAACTTGGAGATGACAGGTCTCTTGATATTGTGGGCTGTGGAGATATTCAGTTGCAGTTTTCCACTGGCAGTTCCTTTTTGCTCAGGGATGTACGTCATGTACCTGCGCTTACGCGTAGTCTTATGTCTACAGGACAGTTGGATGATGCAGGATTTCATGTCTGTTTTGGGGATTCTACCTGGAATATTACCAAAGGCAGACTTGTGCTTGCTAGAGGCGCCAAGGCTGGCAGCCTCTATCCTCTTGTTGTATCTGGGTCTTCTGTAGACCATGTTTTGGCAGTGGGCTCTATCCCACATGTATCACTTTGGCATGCCCGTTTGGGGCATATGTCTTTGAAAGGAATGAAAATGTTATCTGGTTTGCAGTATCTTCCGCCTTTGGATTATGCATGTTTTGACTCGTGTGATCATTGTCTTTATGGTAAGCAGAATAGGTCTACGCATAAGAAATCAGGTAGGCCACGCATGAGTGAGCCCTTGGCATTGGTGCATTCCGATGTTTGTGGGCCTATGCCTTGCATGTCTATGGGTGGCGCGAAGTACTTCGTTACCTTCATTGATGATTTTTCTAGGAAAGTGTGGGCTTATCCCATAAAGCAGAAGTCCGATGTCTTGGCAGTTTTTCAGAGATGGCTTGCTCTTGTTGAGAACCAGACTGGGTATAGGCTGAAATGCCTTAGGACAGATAATGGGGGAGAATATGTCTCGCATGCTTTTGAGCAGTTTTGTGATGACAGGGGTATTAAGCGTCAGTTGACCGCCCCTTACACCCCACCCCAGAATGGTTTGGCTGAGCGCATGAACAAGACTATTCAGGAGTGTGTGCGCTCTATACTTAGCCATGCAGGCCTACCCCCGAGTTTTTGGGCTGAGGCAGTTAGTACGTCAGTGCATGTCATAAACCGATCGCCTTCCAGTGGATTGGATTTCCAGGTTGCAGAGGAAGTTTGGGCTGGTAAGCCACCCTCTTATGCGCATCTCCGTGTCTTTGGATGTGAGGCATTCTGCCATGTGCCCAAGGACAAGAGGAGTAAATTGGATCCAAAGAGCATTAAATGCATATTCCTTGGCTATGGTGAGTCAGGAGAGATGGGCTATCGCCTATGGGATCCGCATGCGCGGAAAATAGTACGCAGCCATGATGTCGTCTTCCATGAAGACAAGATGCACAGGTAGCCTGAGAAGGTGGTTGAGATCCGCAGAGTGATCTTTCAGGAGGAGCCTAAAGCTCCAGCACAGCCAGTAGTACAGCCTGCAGCAGTTCCTCCACAGGGCCAGGATGTTGGACAGGTAGTTAGACAGGCAGCAGAGCCTGCGGTGAGACGGTCTGCTAGAGATAGACGTCCACCTGACAGATTTAAGCCCTCTATGCATTATGTTTTTGGTTACAGATGTAGGAGAGCCTTTCACTTATGATGAGGCTATGCGCAGGGGTGACAGTCACTCCTGGGAGAGGGCTATGCAGTCTGAGATAGACTCCCTGCATAAGAATGAGACTTGGGATTTGGTTGCCTTGCCTAAGGGCAAGAAGGCTTTGCCATGCAAGTGGGTGTACAAGCTGAAAAGTACCCCTGGACACCCCAAGCCGGCATACAAGGCTAGATTGGTAGCAAAGGGTTTTAAGCAGGAACATGGTGTGGACTTTGATGAGGTCTTCTCTCCTGTGGTTAAGATGACCACCCTGCGCTTAGTCTTGGCTTTGGTTGCATAGCTTGACTTAGATCTATATCAGATGGATGTCAAGACGGCTTTTCTACATGGGGACTTGCATGATGAGATCTATATGGATCAGCCTAAGGGCTTTGCAGAACCTGGCAGGGAGCACCTAGTGTGCAAGTTGAAGAAGAGCTTATATGGCTTGAAGCAGGCACCTAGGGAATGGTATCATAAGTTTGATGCCTTTATGCAGTCACAGGGCTACAGCAGGAGTGCTATGGATCCGTGTCTTTACACGAAGAAAGCCCGTGATGGCAGTTTGATTATCTTGGTACTCTATGTTGATGATATGCTGATAGTAGGGAAAGCTCATGATGAGCTAGATGCTCTTAAATCTCAACTAAAGAAGAGCTTTGAGATGAAGGATTTGGGACAGGCCTCACATATACTTGGGATGCGCATTAAGCGCGATAGGCATCAGGGACTTTTGTATCTCTCACAGCGGGAGTACATTCATAAAGTCCTTGAGCGCTTCCGCATGCAGGACGTAAAGCCTATTGGCTGTCCATTACCTTCTTATGTGAAGGTATCACAGGCCGATTGTCCGCAGACAGATGAGCAGAGGGCCGAGATGGCCAAGATCCCTTATGCATCAGCCGTGGGCAGTTTGATGTATGCCATGATAGCCACTCGTCCAGATATTGCACATGCAGTTGGTGTTGTGGCACGCTATATGGCTACACCTGGCAGCAGACATTGGGATGCCGTGAAGGGTATCATGAGGTACCTGAAGGGCACAGCAGATATGTGTATTTGCTATGGTAGCCAGGATACAGGGGTCGTGGGGTACACTGACTCCGATTATGTAGGACATGCAGATAGTAGGAAGTCCACTTCTGGCTATGTATTCACCTATGCTGGAGGGGCTATCTCTTGGATGTCCAGGGTTCAGAAGTGTACGGCTTTGTCTACCACTGAGGTCGAGTATGTTGCAGCCACTGAGGCTTGCAAGGAGGCCATATGGTTAGGCCGTCTAGTTGCTGACCTTGGGATTGATGCTACACCTACACTGCATTCGGATTCTATGAGTGCCATTCAGTTGGCTAAGAATCCGGTCTTCCATGCGAAGACGAAACACATTGAGGTGAGGTATCACTTCATACGTGGTGTCGTGGAGGACAGGTCTGTTGACCTTGTCAAGATCTCCACTGACGAGAATCCTGCAGATTTGCTCACGAAGAGCCTCACTACTGAGCGCTTTGCCTTCCTCAGGAGGTTGATGGGCGTTGGATGAGATGTCACCTTTCCTCACCTATGTACATTTGTACTGTCTTTTCTTTTTCTTTTCTCTCTCACTAGGGCAGATTCGCCTTTAAGTGGGAGGTTGTTGGGGGTAAAGGCGCCTCCGCCGTGCCGCCCCGTGTATTACTACACTGACAGTACCCGCCACTGCACACTGCAGGTGGCGGGCGCCCGTCACGTCACTTTATTCTTTATTCTTTTAGTGACAGTTTGAATAAAGGAAGGCTCGGTCACACATTGTGACTGTTGGAGTTCCCATTTCTTGTCTCTCTCTTTCTTGCTCTTGCTCTCCCGCCATAGCTCGCGTGCAAGCTTCGATCCTTCTCACCTTTCAAAAATGACTAAGGAAGAAAAGGCCAAGTTGCAAAGAGTGTAGGCAGAGTAGAGAAGGTTTGAAGAAGAGAGGAGGAAAGCAAAAGTAGAAGCAGAAGAGTTGCACAGGAAGGAAGAGGAAGATTTGACTCAAGCCATTCATATGTTGGTGGAATAGCCTTCCAGGGAGGAGGAGTTGGCCACTAAGGGAAGAACACCCAAGCACCAGCAACAAAGTAGCAAAGATTGAACCACCACCAATGGCAAAAGGCAAATGTAAGGGTCTATTGTATCCAATCATACTTGCTCTCATGCCCCAACCACTAACCACAATAATCACCCAAGGCATCACTAGCATAGTGGATGAAAGCAACCTCATGGCATGGTTGCAATATCTAGCGAATAAAGTGCAAGAAATAGCCCCGGATTCGAGTGGAGGAGCTCCAATGGCTGGAACAAAGAGAGTGGCAACTGCAGATACTGAATCAAGGCAAGATCTTAAGAAGGAGAAGATAGAGGCATCGGCAATGTCTATACCTATAGCAGTGCCGCCATCTATGGGCTATGACAAATACGTCAAGGAGCTTCTCACATAGCTAGAAAGAGCAAAGAAGGAAAAGAAGATAGCCGTGGCAGAATTGGAGGCTGAAAGAGAAGCATTGGTAGCCTTCCAATTGGAAAGGACTCGCCAAGTAGCATGGTACCAATGAGAAATCTACAAGTTGAAGAAAGAGCTCAAGACCAAGCAAAAGAAAGAAGACAATTGACAAGGAAGGCTCGAGGAAGAACGATAGGAGTTGATAGGTCTATAGAGGGAGTACAAGCTCATCCTCGTGCGACATGAAGAATTGAGAGAGTAGTTGAAAATGATCAAAGAGGCAGTAGACAAACTTGAATTAGAGGATGTAGAAAAAGCTCAAAAAGAGGAAGAGTATCGAAAAGACATAAAGGAAATGGAGCATAGGTTGCTAACGGAGCTGGAAGAGCAAGAAAGGCTAGAAAGGGAAATTGAGCACTTGGAAAAGAAGAAAGAAGAAGCAATCCACGGGTGGAAGGAACATGAGTCAAGCATGGTGGCCTTAGCACAAAGGCAAAATGAAAGCCTAGAGGAAATGAAGCGAAAAGCACAGGAATGGGTAGCCAAGAGTGAGGGACGAGTGAAAGAATGGGCAAGACTCCTAGTCCATGCTGAAGGCAATAGAGTATTAGCAGAGAGCAGGATAGAGGCCATAAAGATAAGCACGGAAGCCTAGCAACGTGCCTTCCTCAGCACCATTTTAGATGTCATGCAACCAAAAGAGGAGGAGGCCATTGAAACCTCAAAGAAGAAATTGGAGATTACTCGCAAGCCATAAGGCATGGCTCGTATGTTTAGGTGCATGAAGCTGAAACCAGCCTAAGCCAATGAGAGCAAAGTGAGTACTTGCTAAGGGCATGACTAATAGCTCAAGAGAGGGAATTGCTGGGGTATACAGAGGAACAAGGACCACATGAGCTAGTAAGAGAAGAAGAACAGTAGATACCACTTTGTAAAGTAGGGCAAGACTTCAAGGTGGGGTAACAAGATGAAGAACAAGTCCCCCAACCACCCTCTCCAAGATCAAAAGCTCAACAAAAAGTGCCACTAGAGGATACAACTATAGAAAGAAAAGAATAAGTCAGAAAAAAGAGAAAGAATATGTTGGAACAAGCACAAAGAAGGCTAAGGGCATGACCCTTAGCCTAGCAATCTCGGAAGCTCCCATCCCAAAAAAAGAAGTATGCTTTCTTGTCAAAACTATAACATGGAACTCGCAGTGTGGGAACATTGGAAAAATAGGTGCATGCCCTTCCAATTTACTTTTCAATACCCACCCACACTGAGTTGAGTATTATCCCCTAAAGTAGTGGAGGAGGTGATAATCATAGGCAGAAGGCTTGGAGATCGGTGGTGAAGTGCAGAAAGAGCAAAGAATCCAACACTATGGGGGACAGAGGCATATGACTATTTGAAAGACAAAGTTATGGAGACACCCAAGGTCGTAAAGGGGCAGGAGTCATAGTCAAAGTGGAGGTGGAGAATTTGGGACGGGAACATGGATGCATAGATGTCATTTTGTAGCACCCTACCCTATGAGAGAAACGACCCAACATATATGCCATATCCAAGAAGGGTAGGGGTGGACTTCAACTCTGACATCCATGGTTGCTACGATTCCCCTAAAATCTACAATGTAAATGCTACTATGCCAGAGGAAGCCCTTACATTCTCTGAAAATGACCTAGGACCCTCCATCTCCCATTTCGTTTAGTAAATTCTCTTCTTGCCCTCACCCTGCTTTCATTATAACCTATAACTACCTTAGGCTACTTAGAGTTGTACTTAAGTAAGAACCTACCTCATGAATACCGCCTACCGCCCTTGTTTTTTAATTTAAAAAATGGCATAGATAGCTGCGCAATGGCCATGCTCATGATGAGGGCTACCCTCCTTTCATCCTTCTACATTGCCCTACTAGAGGACATGAACGACAATCGATTTACTAGATGTAGTCATCCATTTTTGTCAATAGCCCCTCTAAATATACGTATGAATCTAAAGGAATACATGCAGAGTAATAACTTTGTTAGTAAGTCCCTTAAGCCCCCAACCTCTTTCTCCTACGACTAGGAATATGGGGACTAGTTCCTTGTGTATATTAAAAAAAAAAAACAAAAAGAGAAAAGGAAACAAGAAAAGAAAAAGAGAAAGAAAAGGGGAAAAAGGAAAAGATAGGAGCAAAGAAAGAAAAGAAAATCAAGTAGAAAGTGGGGAAACACACCTCACTTGATAAGTGCCACAATCATGTATCTAGGGGTCCTCAGGTTAGGTACATGCGATAGCCTTGGCCGGCTGGTCTGGCTCTGTCCCTAACCCCCTAGCCCTTTTGCTCCCCACTTCATGCTTAGGGCACATCAAGGGCATGACACATCTAGGGAGGTCACACTCGCCTATGGTTAGTCCTGTCTCCCTAAGCTACACCCACTTTACTTTCCCTATGCACGAATTGGGTCCTCAAGTGTGGGACAACAACCCGGGTTTGTGACCTAGCTCCCAGTTTCGCTGTCAGTTCCATTGGCACAAATAAAATGCACTGCACTGTGAGGTAAGCACATCCCCTAGGTTAGCACACTCAGATTCTTTTTTTTTCAAGTGAATCCGACAACTCGCACCTAACCATCAACATCGAAGGCCCTCATCACCCACACAATATACCCTCAGTCTCCACAACCTCAATCATTTCGATATGCCCCTCTCGCATGTCCAATCCTCATAAAAACCCCATCATTGACTCACGTGATCACCCTTCAATCATCAGAGCCCTCATCAATAAAGTCCCACAAGTGCATGGGATTGGCACTCGACTAGGAGGGGGCAATGTTAACCCTAGTACAAGACATAGAAAAAAGAAGCAAAAAAAACTCAAAATTTTTAAAAAATACAGAGTAAAGCGAAAAAGGCGGCCTGATAGAAGGATAAGCGGAGAAAAGGCCAAAAGCACAAGGGTGACCTTAAAAGTCGAGAGGAAGGCAAAGGTGCATTTTAAAATGTAAAGGTGCCTCCAAATTTTTGTAAAAGAGCTCCAAGCTCCCTCTTATGTAAGTTATAAAGAGTAGATAGGCATAGGTGAAGACATAATGTAAATAGGAGGGAATAGGAAATGAGGACCTTGGCAAGATGGCAAGTCATGCGATAAAAGGGATGGGTGCCAAAAGGGATAAGGACATGTATAAAAGCCAAAAAAGTAAATAGAGAAGCTCATTCTTGGTATGTGGCAAAAGTGGTTCTCTTCTTCTTCTTGCTTGCTTGCTTGTGCTTGTGCTTGAGATTCTCCTCTCTTCTCTTATCTTGTATGTGCAGCTATGGGGCATGAAACTTGAAGGTGGAGGATTGAGGTTGCTTGAGCTTGCATCTTGGATCGTGGAACTATCGATGAGCTTGAGAGAGGAGGGCACTCAATTGAGCGTTAAGGTAAGCTCACTACACTCATAGGCTTGAGAGCGCATAGGGCTATGTGAGAGGTAGCCACATTAGCATTTGGCTTGAAATGCTTGAGCAATAATAAACATTCTGTGGGTCTTGGGCGGCCGAGCAAAAGCTCCCATACCAAACCTTCAACATCCGAGTTCTTTGCAAATTGGATCAACACAAACAAGTATCCACACAATTGTGCGGAACCCTCCTCTCTTCACACAAGAGACAAGTTTTGCTACCAAGGAAAAGGCCCCTAATACTTCACTCTCCCCTCATTATATAGTTTCTTACATAACACATTGTGTGTTTGTTGAAAAGCCTAAGGCTTTTTGTGTTTTTCAATTGCTTTTCCTACATTTTAGAAAAGACTTTTGCATTAAACAAAGTAACATACTTTGCTATTTTGTGTTCTTCTCTTTCACTCGACCCCTTTCCTTTTTCTTCTCATTGTTTTCGTTGCTGCTCTTTAGTAGTGGATACCTCGGGATCTTTCTTATTCACTAAGATGCCTAGAATTCGACAATTCATTCCCTCTTTGCTTTGTCCACATAGGTGGTGTGTTACCTTCCATCGTGTCTTCTTCTCCCTCAGATTCTTCAAGTATAATAGGCAGCCACTTGGCCTCCTTTATCAGCGTCGCCCTGATATTTCTCACCTTCACCCTCTACTATAGCGGGGGGCGGGGGGATATTTGTACTTATGAGGCCCACCAAAGGCGTCCCGGTGAACGGGTAACCTCAGAATAAAGGCCCCTAAAAATGAGTAGCCTTGCCTGCTCTGTCTGGCTCCGCCATGCTTCCACTTTGCCCGTCTTTCCGCTTTTGAAAAGCGGAGCTTCCCATTGGAAAGACCTACACGTAAAGGGGTATGGCGGGCCCCTTACGTATATCTATCCTCAGCCCTCTACTACCTCGCCTCGGGCTCCTGGACTTGGATGTAATTAACTGGAGAAGAAGCAAGGAATGATTTCATGTAACACGTTCACCAGCATCGGTCAAGGACGCCCTTTCACACCTTGACGAAGAATTAAAAAAATTAAAAAAATGATAACTCTTCCACTAATGCTGGTGATTCACACCTTGAAAATTTTAAAAAATGATCGAACCCTTTAACGATTTCTCAAATTTCTACAAGAACATCTTCCAGTGACACCCTGTACATATCTCAATCCAATAAAAGAATTCCCTTCATAATTCTCCGAAGAAACATTCCTCCATAAGTCCCACTATGGTGCATACACCTTTTGAGTCTTCAAAATTATGTTGTTTTCTGCAAATGTGAATGCTTGATTCCATGCAATATATCCTAACTAAAAATATGTTGTTGAGAATAAACTATGTGCTCAACCATACATATGACGTCAAGAAGGAATGCAAAGTCGAATCTATACTATGCAATCATACAAGCAATGCTCCACACAAAAAGATGAAAGCACTAAAAAAATAGTGCTTAGCCTATCTACATGTGACAATGCATCATGCAAAATGCAAACCCAATTCCTTGATTAAATTAAATCCTTTACCTCACCTATCATCTGTCAACAAGGAAGAAAATGTTGTACTCTACTCCATCAGCCCAAAATCTCACAATCACTCAACAAAATAATGGTCCTCATGATGTTAACCAAGAGAACAACCCATCTCACAAATTAAAGGCGTCTACCTTGCAATGGTTATTTTAATTTGTTCTTATAATCTTGAACTTTTGATATTTGTGTGTAGTTAGAGTAGCACAATAGAAGCATGAGGAGTTCTATCCTACAAGTCTTGCAAACCAATTTATTCGCTTACTTTGAGATTAGGACATCTCAATTTCCTCATCTTGATTCCACTAAGGGGAAAGGGATGTAACAATTCGAAAACTGTGCATGAAGAGGGGCTAAAAAGGAGGATTAGTAAGGTTATTAAACCTTAGTGATTTTTTATTAAAAAAGAAAAAGAAATTATCATTGAACTGATCGACGAACTAATCTTGTCACCACATCCTCACGATCGCCTCATCATCATCATCAAGTCCCCCTCTAGATTGAACAATTGGAAATTACCTTCGTAATCATTACTATGTAATGGCAACCTACCACCTTCAACTCCATGCCACAACCCATTTGCAACGTCAGAGACTCCAAACCAATTGAGTTGCTTCCTCAAGGGGGAGAGAGAGAGAGAGAGAGAGAGAGAGAGAGAGAGAGAGAGAGAGAGAGAGAATAAGGAGGAGAGAGGAAGAGAGAGAAGAAAATAAGAAAAAGAAAGAGGTAGGAGAAGAAGATAGGAGGAGTGAGAGGAAAAGAAAAAATAGAAGGGGAAAGGAAGGGGAGAGAAAAGTGAGAGGAGACCATCATCATCGATAACATTAATGAAGCATTACTCCAACTTGTGGGAGCTTTGTCCACCTTGCTTCTAATGACTCCTTCTCTCCACAAGATCTCCGTCTCATGAGGAATCCTCTTAGCCACTCAAAGCTTCTAATCAAGACCAATAAAGTTTTGGAAGCTAGCATACGAAGACTCCCTATTTATGATGGCCCCATAGAGATGATATTCTAGAGCAGGGAGCATGGGAGCTACAAATGTGGTCATGAACGTGAATAACACGCCATTGCATGCAACTCCATCCCAAGTTTTTTTGTATACTAAATTTATTCAATACAAAGATTAGGAATGTAAGTAAAATAGTTTACAATATTTATAAAAAATTTTATGGCTTTACAAATAGAGAAAGAAAAAATTCAATAAAAAAGTAAAATAGAAATCATTACTTTAGATTTTTATTTTTTGAAAGGTAGAATAGGATTACATGGTATTATAATGCATCGAATAGTTGCATATTAATAAAGTGCATCAAAATACATCAATTTTTAATTTAATAAATATCACTATTTTTTTATAATAATTTAGAAATCAAGTAATTGCATATTTTATTGGAATTTATAAATCATTCAAACATAGAGAAATATTTTCTTAACATTTATGGGTCATGTAAAGTTAATTTTAAAAATTGAAGTAGGTCATTAAATTCATTGAATTGAAGTATCCTCTTTAAAAGAGAAAATTTTACCATTATTAATTAAATCAAAATTATTAGATTGTATACTTAGCCATTAGAAATTATTAAATGGCATAAGTAGCTATAAGAACCTAAGTATTTTAACCAACTCACTTTGGCAACATGACAAAGTGAAAATACAAACCTTGGGTTGTGAAGCAATCAGAAAGACTATATAATCCTCCTTTGAGAAAATAATAGGCTCAAAGAGTTTGTCACAACTTTATAGAAACAGAATTTGTATCCTTTTTCATTAATTTATCTATATAATGATTTATTAAATTTATTTCCTTTGCACTAATTAGATATAAAGAAAACTGCATTGGAGCTGGCCACTGATGAGTGGTCACAGGTTATGGTGGACCCACACGGTGGGTTAGAGAAAAGATAGTTCACACTTCCACCTATATGACTCGATTGGGCGCCTGTGACTAGAACTCACGCATATCAGGGTTAGACTCACACACAGAAAGGATTGATGCTTTGAAGTGTGGGCTAGATCCACCAGAACAGACAGTTACAATCAACAAGATGGCATGATCATGAAATGCTTGTATAATGTGCATGTGTGGGCTGAAAGCTTGAAATGCACATTTCTTTGCATAGGAAAGTCACATGAAGATTCGGATACCATTTTTGCGATGTACACGGAAAAAGCTTTCATATGATACCCATATTGGGGGGTCCCTAAATTCTAGGAGATCCCTAAATTTTAGGAGGTTCCTAAATTTTAGGAGCCTCGAGTTAGCCTAAAAATGCTAGTCTTAAAAAATAGGGATGTCATTCTAAAAATAGTAAGTTCTGTACTCTGACTGTGCTTACTAAATTTGGTTGTTTCTATTCTTGACAGTATTCAACCCAAAAAGGAAGGCCATAGAGAAGAGACAAGTGTCAAGACACTTGTCACACAAGTTTCCAAGTGTCCCACCACTTGTCACATCTCATGACATGTGGCTGGACACTTGTCTTGTGCTACTCCACTTTCCCCTTTTGTACTAGCTCTCCCCTCTCCTATAAATAAGAGCTCGTTTTTCTTCATTGAGCATCATTTTTCTTTGCTGTAAACTCATGTACAACACCCATAGATAGCCAGAAACTGGCCCCATCCATCCCCATCATCATCCCCCACTTCTCCATTATCAAATTCCTCCATATTCCCTCTTCTATCACTGCTGTTTTACAAGACAGCAAGCCTGTAAATTCATTACAGCACCTCCTTCTTGAGCTCTTTCTTCCATTTTAGCTACAAGAAGCAAGCTCTATCCCTGTACTGCTGATCAACGATGGAGAAAGACTGAATTCCCCTTTTTCTTCTCTCATACTGTAAAGAAATCAGTTCTTATCATTGCATAATAGATAATGCATGTGTGTTTGTACATCTTTGCATGATCTTGTGAGAGTGAGAATTACTTCTTCTCACTCTCAGGTTGATTGTAACTGAGCTCTTCCCTAAGGGACTTGGGTTGAGCAGAAATACATTCCTTCGGGGGGGGGGGGGGGGGGGGGGGGGGGGGGGGGTTTGCCCATCTTCAACCCTCAATCTTGTCTCCATTACTTTTACATTTTTATGGCTGTAATTTTGTCAGTAATTTTCATTTTCAGCTTTAAGTGTTCATTCTCTTTTCTATTAAATCTCGAAAACAAGTAAATATCATAATTGTTAAGCATACTACGTTGTTCGGGGCGTTTACAGTGGTATCAGAGCTTTGGCTCGGTCCTCACCCCCAACACTGGTAGTGCTTACAACTATAAGTTTGTTTGTTTTCAGCCCTTGCATTGAGTGTGTGAGCATATTTTTTTTTCTTTAGTCTCAATGGATCAATCGAGTGCTATCCTTCAAGCCATTCAAAGTCTTAGAGAGGAGAATCAGCAAATTCGTGAGCAACTTCTCAAACTAGAAAAAGTTGAGAATCCCAAAGAATTCAAGGAAAGAAGCCCATCTACTTCAAGGAGACAAAGCCATACCAATGAAAGGAGCCGATCAAGAAGTCCAACTACTTCTAAGAGGCAGTCCCATTCTACTTCAAGACAAAGAAAGAGATCGCGTCGAAGCTCATCCTCTTCTTCAAAGTCATCTGGCGCCTATTCTGATGGATCCTCTTCTAGTAATGAAGAGTCACACCCTTCTCGTGGAAGACCTCATCATCGTCAAAGGCGTCGACATTCTTCACCCTCGTCTCCATCTTCATTCCCATCAAGCACTTCATCATCTTCAACCTCAATATCCGAGCATGGACGAAGGCATAAGAAGAAGAAGAAGACTAAGTCACTATCTCAACTTGAAAAGAAGATCAAGTTTAGTATGTATGATGGTTCCCGAAATCCTGATCTTCTTCTGAAGTTTATTCGTCAATTTCAAATTTTGTATGGTCGTGACAAGTATAAAGAAAAAGAAAAGATTAAGTTTGCAGCTTTATATTTAACCGACTTAGCCCATACTTGGTGGACGGGGTTGGAATATGATCATGCTGCCCCAAAATCATGGCGGTCCTTTGTTCACCTGATACAAAGCCAATTTCTTCCTATTCATTTCAAAAGAGATGTAAAAATGGAATGGGATCGGCTTTGGCAAAGGAAAAATGAGTCACTTGGTGACTATACCAAGAGATTTTGGGAGCTACTTTTGAAGGTCCAACATTTCAAGAAGATCAGCAGTTCGGAAAAGCTTAGGAAGTTTCAAGGAGGTTTGCATTTTAAACTTCGTACTGCTCTTAATCATTATCATTGTTCTAGTCTCAGGGAACTCATTGACCATGCTGAGACATGGGAAATGGAGCACCATGGCAACAAATCATTCCAAAAGAATGATAAGAAGAGAGTAGCTGATGATGAGGAGTATTCAGCCCCAAATGAAGGACAAAAACAGTGGCAAAAGCAGCCATCAAATCAAAAGAAGATGAAGCCCTATGCTCCTCCTAATGCTCCTCAATTTCGCTCCAATCTATACCCACAAGCAAAGCAATTTTCCGAAGAAGAAAAGCAACGCTTCATGAAAGAAGGGAAGTGCTTTAAATGTGGACAAACAGGCCACATAGCGAAGCAATGTCCAAACAAGGGACAAAGCAAGGTTTCTGACAACAAGCCTAAGTCGCCAGTGAAAATCAATGCTATCAGTGATGTAGTTGCAAACACAACTCACACTCCAGAGACGCACAAATTATTAAAAGCTTGGGGACAGTTGCAAGGTAAGCAAGCACTATTCTTGATAGATCTTGGGGCGAATGAAAATATTATTTCCTTGCAATTAGCTAAAGAGCTTGGATTAAAGAATGAAGAGATGGACACTCCGGTAGAAGTTCACCAAGCTTTAAATGCTGATGAAGGTGACACAGTGAAGACTGTGATACCCTACATTGGCAAGCTCAAGTTTCAAATTCAAGGCTACAGTGACGAAGATACCTTTTGTATCAGAGACCTTGATGGTTGCGATGTGATTCTTGGCATGCCCTGGAATCATAGAATAGATTCAACCATCTTCTCTCAGAAAAAGAAGGTAGAACTCACCAAGAAAGGCAAGAAGTACGAGATCCAAGCTGGAGTTTTCTGGAGACACCATACCTATGGTAAGCCATACGCAAGTCTTTAGAGCAATTAAGGATTGTGTTCAATGTTGTCTGCTTTATGTCACTGATGTAAAAGATAATATGAATGCTGAAAACCAAGAGCAACTTCAGCTCTTGGAAAAGTATAAAGATTGTTTTTTGGAAGATCTTCCTTATCAGCTTCCCCCAGAAAGGCTAGAAGACCATCATATTGATATTATCCCGGGCAGTTCTCCTCCTAATATAGCACCATACCGTGTGAGCCGTCCTCAACAAGAAGAAATCAGAAAGCAAGTCGAAGACCTACTCAACCGTGGGCTAATTAGGCCAAGTAGCTCACCATTTTGTTCACCGGTTCTTCTTGTTCAAAAGAAAGATGGCACATTCAGGATGTGCATTGATTATCGAGCCCTCAACAAAATCACCGTGAAGAATCGGTTTCCTATTCCCAGAATTGACGACATTTTGGATCGTCTAGGAGGCTCAAAGGTTTTCAGCCGCATTGATTTAAAGAGTGGTTATCATCAAATTAGGGTAATACCACAAGATGTACACAAAACTGCTTTTCGCACTTCATACGGTCTTTATGAATTCTTGGTGGTTCCTTTCGGATTAACCAATGCACCAGCCACCTTTAATCGAATGATGGAGCGCATCTTTAGAGAGCATCGACAATATGTCGGTACTTTCTTTGATGATATTCTTGTCTTTAGCAAGAATGAAGAGGAGCATCATCAACACTTGGAAATTGTTCTACAATTACTACAACAAAATCAACTCTTGGTAAATGGTAAAAAGAGTGAATTTTTCATGCATAAAATAAATTACCTTGGGCATGTCATCTCTTTTGAAGGGATTCAGATGGATCCTGAAAAGATCAGGATAATCCAAGAATGGCCTCATCTTCGTGATGTACATGAGGTGCGATCGTTTCTTGGCTTATGTTCTTATTACCGCCGCTTCATCAAGCATTTTGCACATATGGCTTCTCCACTTCATGACCTTACAAAGAAGAAGATCTCTTTCCAATGGAAGGAAAAAGAGAAGGCAGCCTTCACAAGGCTGAAAATAGCTCTTACTTCTGGACCTGTTCTTATCATTCCAGATCTGGTAAAACCATTTGTGGTGGAAGCAGATGCTTCCGGTGATTGTATTGGTGCAGTGCTAAATCAAGAAGGCCATGCCGTAGCCTTTGAAAGCCGCCGTCTAAATGATGTGGAGAAAAGGTATGACATTTATGAAAAGGAGCTCTTAGCAGTGGTTCATGCTTTAAAGATATGGAAACATTATCTTTTAGGCAATGAATTTCTTATTAAAACCGATCATCAAAGCTTGAAGTATTTCAAGACTTAAAAGCATTTGCAGGAGAAACATGCAAGATGGGAAAATTTCTTGTCTATGTTTCATTTTCAAATTATGTACACTCCAGGGAAACAAAATGTAGTTGCTGATGCACTTTCTAGAGTGCCTCGCATTGCAACTATTACAGTGGCTCATCATGAAGATTTTCAAACGATGAAGAATACTTATGATGAAGATACTGATTTTGCAGCAATTTGGTCAAATTTACAGCAAGGAGGTTCTCATCCAGATTATTCCATCAAAGATGGTTACCTTCTCATGAACAATCGCCTTTGTGTCACTCTTCCTGTTCGACAAAAGGTGCTTAAAGAAATTCATGAACCCCCTTATGCAGGGCATAGAGGGAGGGCAGCCACTCTAAGTGCAATTGAGCACTACTTTTATTGGCCAACATTACGAAAAGATACACATAACTTCATTGAGGCTTGTCTGGTATGCCAAAAATCCAAATATGATAGGCAGAAGATTCCAGGATTGTTGCAACCTCTTCCAGTGCCCAAAGATCTATGGGAATCTATCACAATGGATTTCATCTCAGGTATTCCAAGAACACCTCAAGGTCATGATATGATTTGGGTCATAATTGATAGATTCAGCAAGCAATCACATTTTATTCCATGTCATAAAACATTGAAATCCGCACAAGCTGCAAGACTTTTCATTCAACATATCTTCAGATTACATGGTATGCCTTCTGAGATCATTTCAGATAGAGACTCCAAATTCACAAGTAACTTTTGGCGTGCTTTATTTGAGAATTTGGGAACCACTTTAAAGTTCTCCTCAGCTTTTCATCCTCAAACTGACGGCCAAACAGAGGTGATGAATCTCACTCTTTTGGATATGTTGAAAGCTTATGTTAGTGAACATAAGTCACAATGGGAGAAATATCTTCCATTATTGGAGTTTGCTTATAACAATACAGTGCACTCATCCACAGGAAAAGCTCCAAATGAAATAGTACAGGGTAAAGTGATTCCTCCTCCAATTATTCGCACTAAAGATAAGATTTTTGCTGCCGATGAGTTTGCTTCAGATTTAAAAACAACAATGGATCAAGTTCGAGCCACTATCAAAGTTACGCAAGAGCGACAAAAGAAGCAAGCAGATAAACGAAGAAGACCTTTGGCTTTTGAAAAAGGTCAATATGTCTTGCTAAAGTTTGATAAAAGCAGGCTCAAACAAGGTTCTGGTCAAAATTCATCTTTTCCAAAGCTCTCCAGTAGATACTTTGGACCCTTCAAAGTGATTGAGAAAATAAATGAAGTTTCTTATCGACTTGAGCTTCCTACTCATTGGAAAATACACAATGCTTTTCATGTAAGTTTGCTAAAACCTTACATAGGACCAGAACCAAAGGAACCCATTACTGAAGATCCCCCAGAAGTTGAAGAAACAGAGCAACTCTTGGAACCTGAAAAGATTTTGTTTCTCAAGGATCGAACCACGAGAAGTGGCCTTGTGACACGAAAATTCTTGCTAAAATTCAAGAATCTACCCACCACAGATGCATAGTGGGTAGATGAAAAATTCATGAAGGATTACCCAAATATTCTACAACAATATCAAGAAGATTTTCAGCTGAGGACAGCTGAATAAAAGCCAGAGGGCTGTCACAACTCTATAGAAACAGAATTTGTATCCTTTTTCATTAATTTATCTATATAATGATTTATTAAATTTATTTCCTTTGCACTAATTAGATATAAAGAAAAGTGCATTGGAGCTGGCCACTGATGAGTGGTCACAGGTTATGGTGGACCCACACGGTGGGTTAGAGAAAAGATAGTTCACACTTCCACCTATATGACTCGATTGGGCGCCTGTGACTAGAACTCACGCATATCAGGGTTAGACTCGCACACAGAAAGGATTGATGCTTTGAAGTGTGGGCTAGATCCACCAGAACAGACAGTTACAATCAACAAGATGGCATGATCATGAAATGCTTGTATAATGTGCATGTGTGGGCTGAAAGCTTGAAATGCACATTTCTTTGCATAGGAAAGTCACATGAAGATTCGGATACCATTTTGGCGATGTACATGGAAAAAGCTTTCATATGATACCCATATTGGGGGGGTCCCTAAATTCTAGGAGATCCCTAAATTTTAGGAGGTTCCTAAATTTTAGGAGCCTCGAATTAGCCTAAAAATGCTAGTCCTAAAAAATAGGGATGTCATTCTAAAAATAGTAAGTTCTGTACTCTGACTGTGCTTACTAAATTTGGTTGTTTCTATTCTTGACAGTATTCAACCCAAAAAGGAAGGCCATAGAGAAGAGACAAGTGTCAAGACACTTGTCACACAAGTTTCCAAGTGTCCCACCACTTGTCACATCTCATGACATGTGGCTGGACACTTGTCTTGTGCTACTCCACTTTCCCCTTTTGTACTAGCTCTCCCCTCTCCTATAAATAAGAGCTCGTTTTTCTTCATTGAGCATCATTTTTCTTTGCTGTAAACTCATGTACAGCACCCATAGATAGCCAGAAACTGGCCCCATCCATCCCCATCATCATCCCCCACTTCTCCATGATCAAATTCCTCCATATTCCCTCTTCTATTACTGCTGTTTTACAAGACAGCAAGCCTGTAAATTCATTACAGCACCTCCTTCTTGAGCTCTTTATTCCATTTTAGCTACAAGAAGCAAGCTCTATCCCTGTACTGCTGATCAACGATGAAGAAAGGCTGAATTTCCCTTTTTCTTCTCTCATACTGTAAAGAAATCAGTTCTTATCATTGCATAATAGATAATGCATGTGTGTTTGTACATCTTTGCATGATCTTGTGAGAGTGAGAATTACTTCTTCTCACTCTCAGGTTGATTGTAACTGAGCTCTTCCCTAAGGGACTTGGGTTGAGCAGAAATACATTCCTTCGGGGGGGGTTGCCCATCTTCAACCCTCAATCTTGTCTCCATTACTTTTACATTTTTATGGCTGTAATTTTGTGAGTAATTTTCATTTTCAGCTTTAAGTGTTCATTCTCTTTTCTATTAAATCTCGAAAACAAGCAAATATCATAATTGTTAAGCATACTACGTTGTTCGAGGCGTTTACAGTTTGGACCGACTCGGATGGTGAGAGATTGCCCTGCTCTGCAGCGGGATCCTTGGGCAAAAGGAGTTAAGCTTGCTAGGAGGACTCTCACCAGTAAACTATTAAACTCCTAGGAATTGTCCAAATCTCTCTGTGACTCAGGATGTACTTCTTGAGGGCCCCACCGGTACTAGTTAGGGGTGAAACTCTTAGTAAAATAAAGATCTTCGAGTCGGTCTTCCATATGGGTGAAAGGTAAAGACTTGTATAAGATTCTCTATTAAATAAAGAAGTTGTTTTCCAAAGGAAAATTTTCACTGTTTGTGTGTTGTGACTTAAGTTACATGAACAAACAATGTGATTAAAAGGGACTAATTAAGGAAGTTGGTTTTATGTACATATGATAAATATATTAAGTAAGTAGACAACTAAAACTATCTAATTGAGGGAAGTGGGAGGTCAAAATTTTTGACGAATCTACCCTAAGGCAGGGTGGTCTCGGTAAGTTGAGAGCTTCTTATAATTTAATGCTTTATAGCATAGGAAAGTTGACCATATAGGATTAATTATAACCTTGACTCCATATCATTTTAGGGGGTATTCTTCTTTGAATTGTACCATAATAAGGAGTAGAGAGTCTGCATATCCGAAAAATAATTACATAGCAAGGTAAAGTAGAACGATGGATAAGCTAACAACAATAAACATGTTATTAAGAGCAATCATCCACAAGGATTCTCACCCAATGTATGATCATCTATGAGCACGTCATTGACAATTTTGAGGTGTTAAATGACACCATCACTTGTCTTTTGGGCTTTGTTTTTGTAAACCATACAATTATTGCATTCAACGAAGAATAACAATTCTCCCATCAATTCTTATCTTTCATATGCCTGGAATAAATTAGAAATTTCATCTTTCCCACCTTTTTACAACTTTTACAAATGTGATATATACCCTTAAAATCCTAGTTCTATCATGCCCTCACAATGTTTGATAGAAAACACTAAGAATCAACTATATGGTTTAACAATAGATAAATCTCTATCTAGAATCAGTAATCTCACATGTTTGCTATAAGAGGAACAATCTACTATATACATGGCCTATTTAGAAAGAATACTTAGTTTCTATACCAAGTCTAATTTTCTAATGTTTGAAAGGTGAGAAGGATCGAAGCTTGCACTCGAGAGCTATGCCGGGAGAGCAAGAGCAAGAAAGAGAGATACAAGAAATGGGAACTCCAACAGTCACAATGTGTGACCGGGCCTTCCTTTATTCAAACTGTCACTAAAAGAATAAATAATAAAGTGATGGTGACGGGTGCCCGCCACCTGCAGTGTGTAGTGGCGGTGACTGTCAGTGTAGTAATACACGGGCGGCTAGGCGGAGGCGCCTTTACCCCCAACAACCTCCCACTTAAAGGTGAATTTGCCCTAATGAGGAGTGAAAAGAAAAAGGAAAAGACAATACGACATGTACACATGTACAATAGGATGAGGAAAGACGTCATCCCATCCCACGCCCATCAACCTCCTGAGGAAGCACTCTGTAGAGAGGCTTTTCATGAGCAGATCTGCAAGATCCTGGTCAGTCGAGATCTTGACAAGATCAACAGACTTGTCCTCAACGACCCCACGTATGAAGTGATACCTCACCTCAATGTGTTTTGTCTTCGCATGGAAGACCAGATTCTTGGCTAACTGAATAGCACTCATAGAATTCGAATGTAGTGTAGGGATAGCATCAATACCAAGGTCAGCAACCAAACGACCCAACCAAATGGCCTCCTTGCAAGCCTCAGTGGTGGCTGCAACATACTTGGCCTCTGTAGTAGAAAGGGCCGTGCATTTCTGCACCCTAGACATCCAAGAAACAACACCTCCAGCATATGTGAATACATAGCCGGAAGTGGACTTCCTACTATCTGCATGTCTTGCATAATCAGAGTCAGTGTATCCCACTACTCCTATATCCTGGCTGCCATAGCATATGCACATATCTTCAGTGTCCTTCAGGTACCTCATGATACCCTTCACGGCATCCCAATGCTTCTTGCTAGGTGTAGCCATATAGCATGCCATAACACCAACTGCAAAGGCAATATTTGGACGAGTCGCTATCATGGCATACATAAGACTGCCCACTGCGGATGCATAGGGAATCTTGGCCATCTCGGCCCTCTGCTCATCTGTCTATGGACAATCAGCCTGTGATACCTTCACATAAGAAGGCAATGGATAGCCAATAGGCTTTGCGTCCTGCATGCGGAAGTGCTCAATGACTTTATGAATGTACTCCCTCTGCGACAAGTAGAGGAGTCCCTGATGCCTATTGCGTCTAATGCACATACCAAGTATGTGAGCGGCCTGTCCCAAATCTTTGATCTCAAATCTCTTCTTGAGCTGAGGCTTAAGAGCATCTAGCTCATCATGAGCTTTCCTTGTTATCAGCATATCATCCACATAAAGTACCAAAATCAATAAAGAACCATCACGGGCTTCCTTCGTGTAAAGACACGGATCCATAGCACTCCTGCTATAGCCTTGTGACTGTATAAAGGCATCAAAATTATGATACCACTCCCTAGATGCCTGTTTCAAGCCATAAAGACTGTTCTTCAATTTGCACACTAGGTTCTCCCTGCCAGGTTCTGCAAAGCTCTTAGGCTGCTCCATATAAATCTCATCATGCAAGTTCCCATGTAAGAAAGCCGTCTTGACATCCATTTGGTATAAATCCAAGTCAAGTTGAGCGCATGGTGGTCATCTTAACCACGGGAGAAAAGACCTCATCAAATTCCACACCATGCTCTTGCTTAAAACCCTTTGCTACCAATCTAGCCTTGTATGTCGGCTTGGGTGTCCAGGGGTACTTTTCAGCTTGTACACCCACTTGCATGGCAAAGCCTTCTTGCCCTTAGGCAAGGAAACCAAATGCCAAGTCTCATTCTTATGCAAGGAGTCTATCTCAGAATGCATAGCCCTCTCCCAGGAGTGATTTTCACCCCTGGGCATAGCCTCATCATAAGTGAAAGGCTCTCCTGCATCTATAACCAAGACATAATGCATCGAGGGCTGAAATCTATCAGGTGGACGTCTGTCTCTAGTAGACTGTCTCACGCATGCTCTGCTGCCTGCCCACTGCCTGTCCAACACCCTAACCATGAGCATCTGCTGCAGCTGTAGGTTGTCCAACTGGCTATGCGGGAGCTCTCAGCTCCTCCTGAAATATGACCCTGCGGATCTCAACAACTCTCTCAGGCTGCCTATGCATCTTGTCTTCATGAAAGACTACATCATGATTGCGGATGACTTTCCGTGCCGCCTACAAATCCCAGAGACGGTAACCCATCTCACTTGCATTCCCATAACCAAGGAAAATGCTTTTGACACTCTTAGGATCTAGCTTACTTCTCTTGTCCCTGGGCACATGGAAAAATGCCTCACATCCAAAGACACGAAGATGTGCATAAGAGGGAGGTTTTGCAGTCCATACCTCCTCGGCAACCTGGAAATCCAAACCACTAGAAGGTGATCTGTTTATGATATGCATAGCTATACTAACTACCTCAGCCCAAAAGCTCTGTGGTAGGCCTGCGTGGCTAAGTGTAGTACTATGTATACACTTCTTGATGGTTGTATTCATCCGCTTAGCCAAACCATTCTGGGGGGGGTGTAGGGGGCGGTCAACTGACGCTTAATACCCCTCTCATCATATAACTTCTCAAAAACACATGATACATACTCACCCCCATTATCAGTCCTTAGGCATTTTAGCCTATACCCAGACTGGTTCTCAACCAATGCAAGCCATCTCTGAAACATAGCCAAGACATCGGATTTCAACTTAAGGGGATAAGCCCAAACTTTCCATGAAAAATCATCTATGAAAGTAACAAAATACTTGGCACCACCCATAGACTGACAAGGCATGGGCCCACAGACATCTGAATGTACCAATGCTAAGGGCTCACTCATGTGTGGCCTACCAGACTTTTTATGCGTAGACCTAGTCTGCCTACCACAAAGACAATGCTCACATGAATCAAAACATGCATAATCAAGAGGCGGTAAGTACTGCAAAACAGAAAGCATTTTCATTCCCTTCAAAGACATATGGCCCAAACGAGCATGCCAAAGAGATACATGTGGGATAGAACCCACAGACAAAACATGATCAAGGGAAGAAGTTGATACAATCAAGGGATAGAGGCTACCAGCCTTGGCACCTCTCACAATCACAAATCTGACGTCATGAGTGATCTTCCATGCAGAGCTTCCAAAACATACATGATATCCTGCATCATCAAGCTATCCAGTTGACATGAGACTACGTGTCAAAGCAGGTACATGACGTACATCTTGCATAACAAAACTACTGCCAGAAGGAAACTGTAGCCTAACATCACCAATGCCCACAATATCAAGAGAGCTGTCATCACCCAAGCGCATATAGAACCCGAAACAATACGGTATGAATGAAACTACTCTCGACAAGGTGTCACATGAAAGGACGCACTTGAGTCCAAGAGCCAACACTGTGCATACATAGAGTGTATCTCTGTCATCTGCGAAGCACTAGAAGAAGCTGCAAGGATATAATCATCATCATCAACATCCTCAGGCTGCATAACATTGATCTCTTTAATTTTAACACTGGACTTTGCAGGCACTATGCTACGATCAGAAGACTTATCCTGCACTTTGTCTTTCCCCTTATCTTTGTGCCTTTCATTGTGCAGTTCATGGCATTGTGGCCTAATATGGTCCTTTTTGCCACAATGGTGACAAGTAACATCTGCATTCCTGCCACGGGATTTGCTATGTGACTTCCCACGAGACTTGGACCGAGATTTCTGAGAATCCCGTCCATAGCCACTGCCATTGTCAGTGCCATTGCCATGCTTTCCATATCCATCATTCCTGCCTCTAACTGTCATAGCATGAAACACACGAGAGGCATCCAAATTCTTACGGTTAACCTCTTCTTGTAGAAGAGCACTCTCAACATCAGATAATTTCAAGGTAGCAGTAGAGGCACATAATGCAGTGCGGAATACATCCCATGACTCGTTAAGAGTACCAAGCAAGAAAAGAGGAGTGACATCCTCTGCAAAAGTGATGTCCTGTGAAGTCAAGTTCTTGAGTATAGTATGGAACTGGCTCAAGTGAGCAGACATGGTCACATTCTCCTTCATGCGCAGATCCATAAGCTGCTTCAACCAATACATCTGACTCGTTGGACTTTTCTTGTCATAGAGATTCTTGATTTTATCCTACAACTGCCATGCACTCTTTTCTTCCTCAAATACATTGTAGTGAACTTGTTCTATGAGAGATAATACAATAGTGGACTTGCATAACTCATCAAGCTCAAGACATTCCTCATCTGGCATAGTTGCAGGCGGATGCCCGCTCAATCTCAAAGGTTTGTTCTGCGATTTTTGCACCAACACCTGCCAAATCTGGCTCTTCCAATAAGAGTAATCCGTACCATCAAGCTTACTGATGTTGAAAATAGCATATTTAGTGGACGAACTTGCCATAATGCAGGCTAGAAGACTGTAGACAGTTCAAAACTGCTTGCTGTTTACTGCAGAAAATGGTAAAAAAAATCACCAAAATCGAGAGAAAATGGTGAGAAAAGTACAACCAAAGTTGCTGCCCACCAAGTACTAGTGAAAATACATCATTTTAGAATATTTCAGCATGAAAAATCCATGTCAGTCCATACATATATGCTTGCTGTAATAAATTACAGATTTCAGTAAATGAGATCTAACAGTGCCAAAATCGAATCCTAAGTCAATCAAATACTGCCAAGACCAAATCCGGCATCATGTGGGCATAACATAGGCATATGACAGTCGATAAGCATGAATCCAACACCCAAACATGTCATATAAACATCTGCCAGTCAGGAGGCATACCCCCCAGTCAACGAGGCAAAGTGTTCCTACCACTACCAAAACTTGACACAAGTAGGTGTCAGCTCACAAAGATATGGATCCAAATTTGAGACTCAGCTCATAAGCATACAGTGAACCAAGACATATAAACCATGCATCATCCCAAAGGGTAAGAAACCCCAAAGTCTCAAGTGTCTGTAACTGCTTAATAGCATGTAACTGCTCAATGCATAAAAGCACCGCCTGCTCAATGTCTGATAAGCATTCAAGAATGCTCCCATTGGCATAAAAGCCATATGTACAAGCTCAAGAGCTCAAATCAAGGCAAGACACAGTGCCAATGACATAAGTCTAAGACAATACATCAATAGTACATCCCGAACATGTAGGCAGTAGAGCATTTGCATGTAGCATCCATAAGCATGTAAGACATCAAGTACATCCCAATCCAAACTCTGACAAGCCAAGTAACATCCAAGACAACTCCAGATTATCCAAAATGCATCCAAGGTAGAGCTTCAATGAACAGTCAAGCTCAACGTATGCATAGGGTAATCAATCGGGACATGAGCATCAAGCCTTAGGCAACAAGTATGCATAAACCCAAGGAGCATCATTGTCAAAGCATATACCACTGTCAAGCATGAACCATGTGAATGAGTGCATAATGTCAAAGCTCTTCCAAAAGCATCCGGAATGAAATCCAAGCTCGAAGTCGTACCCCAAAGATCAATACTTCATGGCATATATCCAAGATATAATAGGGAACCAATAGGCATAACCCAAAGCATGTAGAATAGCTTCAGCCCGCTTTTATTAGAGAATGAAATAACTATCAAAACTAAGAATTTTTAGTCCCAAATCAGTGCCAAAATGATGGCAAACCATAAGCATTACATCCACCAACAATGGGCATTGTTCCCATTGGCGTACGAGCATCATATGAAGTATAGGTGAGCTCCAATGTACCTGCAAAAGTCTGCCCAAACCTGTGAATAGTAGGTTTGCTATGTATTCCAGCCAAGAAGAAGCTCACTGTCAGTGCTCCAAGCCTTGTCAAAGCTCAAGACATACCAACCGGCAATAGGGAGTTCCCAAATGAGGGTATGAACTACCAAGAGTGTGCCAGGCTTCAGTGGAGCATTCAAATGCTGATTGGAAATGGTCTACCCAGTTGGCGCAATCAGCACAAACCTGCAGACTGAGGTGCTGCACCACGTGTCAAGCAAGGGCTGGTGGGGAGGGCCACAAAGGGGCTAATGAAGCCTTGGACAAAGCTTGATCAAGCCAAGCTAAAGGGGGAGCTTCAAACTCCACATGGAAGAGCCGCTCACTAATGGCTACCCCTTCCCTGTTTACCCTATGACCAGCATAGAACCCTGCAAGGAAAGAGTGTATGCCTCTCTGTGAATGCTCTGAGGGTGCCCAAAGGGGTTGGGAATGTTCTTGGGAAGCTGGGGAGTGCTAGGAGCTCGAAGGAGTCGGATATGGCTATCGAGATGGAGACCCAATGCGAGTAGGGAGTCGATGGGAAGCTGAGAATGCCATGAACCAAGCTCAAGAGTCAGGAAGCTGAGCTCTGATACTAGTTGAAAGGTGAGAAGGATCAAAGCTTGTACTCGAGAGCTATGGCGGGAGAGTAAGAGCAAGAAAGAGAGAGACAAGAAATTATTGTTGATACATATGTTTTGAAACATTTGCTACCTCAAATTCAGGTGTTCCCAAAAGCAAAAAATAAGAGAATGAAAGCAAGCACACACTAAAATGAGCACAACACAAACAAAGAAAGAGGAGGGAGATTCCAAATTGCAAGGTATCTAAGTTTAGATCCAAGATGTAGGATCCTTCACAACACCAAGAGAATCTTATTCTTGAAAGATCCATGATATGCATCACTTCTTATATTTTAATAATCCATAGTTTCCATAATGAAACTCTTGTATGATATCATCCATATAATACATAATGTGCTGAGTCATAGAACATCTCATGTATCAATCCAATGTGCCTATTCAAATATGCATGCCATGTGGCTTCCATCCTTGCATCAACTACTCTTTAATATTTACGTTTTTATGCAATGTATTGAGTCAAATCAAACTTCTATTCATTATAATGCAAGCTAACTTTCCCAATTGTAGGTATTTTGTCGCATGATAAACTTTATGCCTAGTATTTAAGTATCGTAGATGGAGGATGCTCAAGAATGAATGGTTGTGCCTTGATCAATGCACACATGAAAGTACAGTTGTGGATGCTACTATCATCTATGAGGGCTATGAGCCCCAACTGTTGCAAATGGAGGATGATTGGCCCTTGAATATAATGTGCCAAGAAATCACAATGTTAATGGAGAATCCATCTCTTAGCTTCTATTTTAAATTAGATGATAGGAAGATTTGAAGTTGAGATGAGGGTACTATTTCCAATGGAAAGTGTGTGGCTCTACATATTTTAGAAATTGTATAGTCTCCTTAAAATTCAAACTCCACAAGTTGTAATATCCAACCCTTGTAAAATTTTGAATTTTTTTGGCTAATGGAATATTATCACTTTGCAAAATCATACACTTGTAATATTTTAACTTTTTGTTATTTTTAAACTTGTTTTGTATTTATGTAATTATATTCAAAACTATTTGAACATGTGTATGTATATACATACTTTAATTTTTTGAGATAATATGCATACATCCAATTGCATACCTGAGGAGAGAAACACCTATCCTAACCTTGATTCTTTTGAATATATTTACACATTTTTAAAATCAAGAAAAGATGTATACATCAAAGCATACACCTAGGGATGGGGAGAAAGCATCTCCCTTTCCACGTTAATTGATAGAGTATGTGTGTATTCTTGCAATTTACAATGAAAATTTAAAACATATAGAAGACCCTTTTATTGACATTTGATATATGTGTGCACATCTATGTAATGAGGGAGAGGGGTCCTTGTAGATCATAGCTAATACAATATACCATTGCCACATCGACGCATATATACATGCATGTAAACTTTATAAATATGTTAAGTAAAGCCATAACTAAATGCCATGTGTGAATAGTCCTTCAATGGTTTAAAACTTAGGGGTTTTAAGGATGAACTATTTTAGTTTTCATTTCTTTGTTTCATTTCATACATTCTCTCTTTATCCCTCTATATCCACCACATCTCTCCTCCTTGCTACTACAATGGGTGCTCATGTACACTTTGATACATAGATCCATAAGACTCTCTTTGCCAGCTAGGGTGACGAGATCTTTGAGGTCTTCTCAAAAAGAACTTCAACATTGAGCGTGTGCTCTCACCGTTGGATCTCCCTCTTTAGGACTTGGAAGACTTTGTGACCATGGTCGCCACCTATACATACTCCATTGAGGGATTTGACATGACTTGGGTGCCTTGGGAATAGATCATGGCATTTCAAGTAGGAAAGAACCACCAAAATGTGGTGAATAGGTGTTTAGTAGATCCTTTGCACATAATATGCATTATTCCCATGGGCAACGCACTAGGTAGAACAACTTTGGAGCTTTCATGGAGCTTGGTTGTGCATTGGCGATTTACCTCCTTGCATTGGATACACCCATAGAGGAGGAGAGTGATGAAGATAGAACCCCATTGAAGTAGATGGTGCGAAGTGCCTGCTTCTCTCAAATGTGCTACGATACTTGGAAATAAAGGAAAAATAGTTATTCTCCATCCTTATCAAGAATTTGATGGAAGACCTCATCGATTATGATTATGTGGATGTGCATCCAATGATGGAAGAGGTTGGAAGATATGATGGCACAAGCTTAGATACAATGAGTGCCATCATAGCAGCACAAGAGCAGATTTCCTTGGCTACTAGGTATAGCCATATGGCATGCCACAAATCCTATTGCAAATGTCATGTTAGGATGAGTGGCTATCATGGCATACATAAAACTTTCCATTATGGATGTGTAGGGGATCTTGGCTATCTCGGCCTTCTACTCATCTGACTAGAGATAATTGGCATGACGAATCTTAACATGAAAAGGAAAAGGGCAACCAATAGGCTTAACATCTTGCATATGGAACTGCTCAAGGACTTTTTGGATGTACTTTTGAGATGAGCCCCTTAGATGATTGTGCATGATGTGCATCCTAAGAATATGTGAGGCTTGTTCCAAATGATAAATCCTTTATCTCTCCTTGGGCTAAGTTTTCAAGCATCCAACTCATTATGAGCTCTCCCAACAATCAACATATCATATAGAGTACCAAGATAATAAGGCTTTGATCATGAGCCTTCTTCATGTATAAATATAGATCCATATTACTATGGGTGTATCCCTATGAATGCATGAAAACATTGAATTTATGGTTCCATTTCCTAGGTGCCTGCTTAAGGCCATAAATGCTCTTTTTCAACTTACATAGTAGGTGTTTCCTACCCTTTTCCTTGAAGCCCTTAGGCTAATGCATATAGATATCATCATATAAAGTCCCCATGTAAAAATGTCATCTTAACATCCATTTGATAAAGATTCTGAACATTTTGAGCAACTAAGGCCAATACCAAGCATAGGGTAGTCATCTTAACTACATGAGAGAATATCTCATCAAACTCAACACCATGCTCCTACTTAGAAGCCTTTGAAACTAATCTAGTCTTATATTCTAGCTTGGGGTATCCAGGGATACTCTTCAACTTGTGCACCACTTGCATGGCAATGGATGTTTGCCACTAGCCAAAGGAACCAAATCCCATATATGGTTTTTCTACAACGAATCATAATTTGACTACATGGCCCTCTCCCTAGAGTGACTACCACCTCTATACATGGCCTCCTTATAAGTGAGGGGCTTACCAAAATCTGTCACATAGAGGGCTCAAACCAATTAAGTAGACATCTAGGTCTAGTAGACTATCTCAATACAGGTAATGAGGCCTATACATCATGTCTAACATCAATTGTAGCCTGCTATCTATTTGGTTGTATGAAAGTAGAAGGCTCCTCCTAAAATATCACCATGTGTACCTCAACTACCTACTCAAGTTTCTTCTTCATCTTCTCCTCATAGTTGTGGATGACTTTCCCAACTTGTGAATCCCATAGGTGATAGCCCATCTCACTTGCATCCCCTAACAAAAAAAGATGCATTTCACTGACTTAGGATCCAACTTATTGTGCATGTCCTTGGGTACATGGAGAAAATCCTCACAACAATTAAAGACACATACATGAGCATATGATGGAGATTTTTGAGACCATAGAGTCCTCATGGGGATCTATTTATCGAGTGTATGAAAATAGTAATTGCCTTAGCCCAAAAATATTGTGGTAACCTTGCCTGGCTAACCATACTATGGACTCTATCCCATGCACATAATGCCAAACTTCTTATGCATACTTGTGTCTATCAACCATAAAGACAATGATCACAAGACTCCAAATACTTATAGTCAAGGAGCAGAAGATACTCCAAATGGGAAAGTGATTTCATTCCTTTTAATGAGATATGTCCAAGGTGATGATGCCATAAAGCTACATGTGAGACTGCAGCCACTACCAAAATATGGTCAATTGACCTAAATACGAGTAAGGGATAAAGAGTGCTACCTTGGCACCTCATACAAGAACAAGATTCCCATGGGTAATCTTCCATGAGGAATCACCAAACGAAACAAAGTAACATGCATCCTAAAGCTACCTAGGAGATAAGAGGCTTTTAGTCAAAGTCAGTAGGTGACATGCATTTTGTAGAGTAAAAGTGTTACTTGATGGAAATTACAATCGTACATCTCCAATATCCACAATATACAATGCCAATCATCCTAAGAGTATATGTTATGCTACAATAGGAGTGAAACCACTCTCTACGTGGGATAACATAAAATGAAGCCTTGAATCAAGCAGCCAACATTGAGCGTAAGTGGATCTGGTATCAATCAACTGTGAAGCATCAAGAGAAGAGGCTATCAAAATGTACTAATCATCATCATCAAACTTTGTCTACACTATATTAATATCTTCTATCTTCACACTAGACTTGCTTGCTATGACCATCATTCTTTTCTTGCACTTTGTCCTTTTCCTTTTCCTAGCACTTGTCATTGCATTCTATGACATTGCAGCCAAATATGACCTTTCTTCTCACAATAGTGGCATATCAAAGAGGATTTACCATGAGACTTATTGCAAGATTTTCCATGGTATTAAGATTGGTTTAAGTCTCTACCACACTGGTCATTATCGGTCTTACCATTGAGTCTACCTCTAACAACCAAAGCATGCAAAGTACATGAAGCATCCACATTCTTTCAATTAAGTTCTTTACTTAATAATGCACCCTCTACATCCTTCAATTTCACTATATTCTTAGCCATATTTGCACACATAGGAGTTTGAAATGTGTCCTATGGCTCAAGTTGTGTAACCAATAAGAACAAGGGCAAGAGATTATCCTTAAAGTCTATGTCCTTATCATTGACAAGATTGGAGTACACCTGCTTAGAGAGTGACAAAATGATTGTGGATTTACGTAACTCATCCAAATCAACCCAAGTATCCTGATCAAAATCCTGAGGTTTAACACTCTTGTTTTTCAATGGCTTGATTTGTAATTTCTACACCAAAACTCATAAAATCTTCCTTTTTCAATACCCATAATTTGTACTATCCAACTTATCAATGTTAAAGATGGCATTGGCATTCGAATGATTAGCCATAATGGAGGAAATGAAGGTACAATATAACACAAATGGGCTATTATAAATGACTACAAATAGCCCCAAAATCACAGCCAAATCAAGTGTTAAGAGAATTTGCCAAAATGGTGAGCTATCCATAAATTGTAATTAGGTAACTATCAAATCCAAGTGATTATCCTCAGATAGAATGCATAAAATTGAAATGCCAGGTTGATGCAATGAACTATAGCAATATGCCAACAACCAACTATGAGCAACCAAGAAAGAAAAAAAACTAGGAATAAATGGCATTAAAAGGTCACAACTGCAGTATGTCAATAATCATGCATGTGGCAAGCATCAAAATCATGCACATGGTAGATCTCTGGATAAAAGAAGAGAACTTACAAATGCATAACCCACTGAGTAACGTTCAATATATGGCCTAGAATCATATAAATATCACTGACAACACACTAGTAGACATAAATGCTAGGTCCAAAGTAAGTGATCATCCCATTGTAGGGTAATGCATCCAAAATCTATCATGAAGTATTCCATGATCTTGGTCAACATAAGCTCAAGCTTAACTTTAAATACCTAAAACTCTATGTAACATCCAAAATGTCATGAAATCCTGAACAAATATGAATGCCAGATGAGAAAAAGAGGCTGAGTACATCATGTGCGTAGCATCCAAACATCCAAGATCCATGTGACATACATCCGAGAGCATAAGACCCAAGTATCTTCTTCAAGCTCTTATTGTATCATCCATTGGCAAGGTCACAGCCAACAATGTCAAAGCATCCAAGCTCCAATCTCAGCTCAAAAGCATTTCATGAGCATAGTCAGGTATATAGCATCGATGATATATCAATACATTCAATAGATATCCCATACAACATCAAAGAGCATAAAACATAAACTTTTCCCTGATAAATTCTTGTTGTGCCATAGTAATCAGTAGTAAAATAATGGTCAAAATTGAGCAAATATGAGCTCAAAACATCCCAAAAGGCATCTCAATACATTTTCCATCCCCCAAGTGTTTAGCATCAAATGAGCATCTTGAGAAGCATGTACAAGCTTTAGACTATAAAGATATGGTTGTCCTTGTTTTATGACAACATGCTATCCAAAGTATTCAACCACAAATTGAAGTTGATAAACACAAAGATCAATGCCAATGTCAATGACCAATGCATCCAAGATGAGTGCCAAGTGTCCAATAAGCATGCTAATGGCCAAATGAGTTGGTGTGAATGATGGAAAAGCACCTAGTAGAAACATGCAAAGATTTTTGAAGGTCACACTGACTCATAATGGTTGTGTTTGATGAGCACCATAGAGTGCCCACTAAGCTCCAATGGGCAAGCAGGCAAGTAGTGCCTAATGTTCACCAAGCATGAAGGTCACACTGACTCGTAATGGGTGTGTTTGATGAGCACCATAGAGTGCCCACTAAGCTCCAATGGGCAAGCAGGCAAGTAGTGCCTAATGTTCACCAAGCATGAATGGCAAATAATGGAGCTACTATAAGTGAGTAGAGTGTTGCCCAAAGCTGCTTGTCAATAGGCATCAAAACATGCAGTTGTAAATTGATTTGCTAGAGACTACATGACCAATAATGGCCACTTTAATACCTCAATTGTGGCTCAATGAAGCCTCTGCAAAATACCCAAACAAGTCAAGGAGTGGGAAGGGTCAACACATACCACATCGAGCTAAAGCCATAGCTACCATAAACCTTAAGCTATAGATATTCCAATCAAGTTGAAGATAGGTCAAGTCAAGATTCACAATGATGGCTCTAATATAAGTTGAAAGGTGGGGCCTAAGTGGAAGCACAAGCAAGGGGAAGAAATGGAGATGCAAGCTATGGTAGATGGAGCAAGAGAGAAAGAGAGAGAGACACATGATGTGGGAACTCCAATAGTTACAATGTGTGACCCCAAACTTCCCTTATTCAAATGTCACTGAAAGAAATTGAAGTGATAGTGATGGGTGTCCAAGACCTATAGCATACAAGTATGTGGGTATTGTTTTACTGTAGTAAATATATGGGTGGTTAGGCACATGTACCTTTACCCCTAACAAGATCTCCAATCTATTTTAGAACTTTGTAAGGGCCATAGTAATGATGGGTAAGCTTGCTACTTGAGCCATCCTTATGAGCAGCAGTTTACAACTTCATTTGGTCTTGAGCTTTCTTGATGTTGATTTTGCATTGTTGAAGGAAGGCATGCATTCTTTCCAATTCCTCACCATGAGAGTTTATCTTTTCACGGAACATTACAATCAAAAGGGGAACCTCTTGTAACCTCTCTCTTTAAAATCCATTAATTAGCCTTTGCTTTTCATTAGTATACAACTTCATTTGGTCTTAAGCTTTCTTGATGTTGATTTTGCATTGTTGAGGAAAGGCATGCATTCTTTCCAATTCCTCACCATGAGGGTCTATCTATTCATGGAACATTACAATAAAAAAGGGAACCTCTTGTAACCATGCATTACCTCAAAAGAAAATTTCCAATGCTAGAATGACTAGTGTTATTATAAGCAAATTTAATTAAATGAAGCCACAAATCCCAAGCATGCTCTATATCATGATAATAATGCCTCAATACCCACTTGTTCACTGTCTATGATTGACAATTGATTTGAGGATGATAGATGTTCATGGAGCAAGATTAGTGCCCATTGAGCTTAACACTCCTTGCTAAAAGTTTCTCATGATGTTTGCATCCCTATAATACATAATGACTTGAGATGAACCATCTAATTTGAAGACATGTTCCATGAATTGGTTTACAACTTGTGAGATCATGTATTGGGTCTTTATTAGGATAAAATGGGATGATTTTGTAACTCTATCCAGCATGTCATAAATGATATTCCACCTTGGTAGTAAGTAAGCCCATAATGAAGTCCATAGTGATGTGAGTCAATCTCCTTTGAGAATAGGCAATAGTTGAAGTAAACCTATGGGCTTTTGAGTGTTGTCTTTATGTTGTTGAGAGGAGAGATACTTTGAAACAAAATCTTTCATATCTTTCCAAAGTACCTTCCAATAGAAGCTCTTGGAAATTTTTTCATATGTGTTGAATACATCAAAGTGACTAGTATGATGGGTGAAGAGTGCAATTCTTCTATGATCTTTTGCTTAAAGGCTAAAGAGTATGGCATAAAAACCTTGCCATGAAGCCATCTAATCCATTCTTAAGCCTATAATGGGAGTCATCCTTAATAAATCCAGGCTATAATTTTTAAAATATGTTGTTATATTCTTCATCCAAAATATAGGTTTCTTGTAAGTTGGATGATCCAATCACTAGAATAAGGGAAACTTTGCATACCCACGTTCTAGAGAGTGAATCCAGCACCACATTATCCTTGCCTCTTGTATGGTAGATATCTGTTGAGTTAGCTGCAATGGAGCTTCTGTGTAGACATACAAGTTGAGAGAGAGAAGAGATAGAGACACATGATTTGTGGTACTGAAGAGTGTACCTCAATAATGTTTTAGATAAGTATATGTACTATGTACAGCCTAGCCCTTACGGGCAGACATGGGCACTACTCTCTATCCCAATAACCTCCCCCTAAAGGCAATGTGCCCAAAGGTAGAGGAAAAGAATCAGTTAAATCTAAGTATGTACAAACTTGAAGAGACTATACCTATCCAATACCCATCATCTACTGACAATGGGCAAACCTCTCTACTGGAAGACCTTTCATGAGAAGGTCTATAGGGTTATCATCAGTGTGCACCTTGACCAGCTCAATGCTCTTGCTGTCAAGTACCTCTCTAATGAAATGATACTTCACATGCATGTGTTTTGTCTTTGCATGAAAGATAGGGTTCCATGCTAACATGATAGCACTCTAACTATCATAGTGAAGGATATGAACCTCAGTAATCCCAAGCTCAGCAACCAAATGTGAAAACCATAATGCCTCTTTGCATGCCTCAGCGTGGCAACCATATACTCTGCCTCCGTATTACACAGTTCAACACACTTTTGCAACCTGGATATCCAAGAGATTGATCCCCTTGTGAAGTTGAACACATATCCTATAGTGGACTTCCTGCAATCTGCATGTCTAGCATAGTTTGCATCCGTAAAGCCAATGAAATATGTATTTTCCTTACCAAAGTAGATGCACAAATCCTTTGTGCCCTTAAAGCATACCTTTCACTGCTTCCCAATCCTTGTTGCCAAGGTTTGCCATGCACGTGCTAACCAATCCCACTGCAAAGGCAATGTCTAGACGTGTAGTAACCATAGCATACATCAAACTACCAATGGATAAAGCATATGGTATCTTGGCCATTTCAGCCTTTTCATCATCAGTTGTAGGGTTGTCCTCTGCACTAAGTTTCACACATGGAGTTGATGGAACTCTGATTGCTTTCCCCCCTCCATATTGAAACACTGCAAAATCTTGGATACATACTCTTGCTGAGATAGATAGAGTAACCCCTTCGATCTATCAATGAGTATCTTCATACCAAGAATGTGATTGGCATCACCAAGATCCTTCATTTCTAAGCTGCCATGAATACTTTGCTTCAATGAATCCAAGGCATCAGTATCCCTATCAGCAACAATCAGCATGTCATCAACATATGGAACCAAGATAAGCTCATGTGGATTGATTTAATGGATATTTCAAGCTTCGTGGTGGATTTATGGTGGATTTTGAAGAATTCTTCCATCAATGGGATTGGAACTGGCATCTATCATCCTCTTCAAGCTTAATCAAGGTATTTCTCTTGCTTAATCTCTGAAATCTCTCAATAATCCACTTGCTAATGCTTTTCCACTTATTGATGAGAGATTATTGATCAATTAGTTCTTTGAATTGATCAATAGATCAGAGATTAGTATTATTTCCATTAATCTCAGCCTATTCCATTGAAGTTTAGTATTGATTCAATCATAATCTCATCATAGGTATCATTTTCCAAGTTTGATGCATAACCTTGACTTGTTTGGTTGAATTCTTTTGCCCAAGATAAAATATTGTAAAAGGGTAAGTACTAAAGAAATCATTGAGTCACTAAATTGCATTGGTAAGACCCTTTCCTTATCCAAATTTTCCAAATTTCAAAGGCATAGAGAACGTCACGAGACCCTATTATCAAGAATGGAGCAAATGGTTTTGTCTACTGATCAAACGAAGTCTTCCATTGAGAAGTTAATAGATTCAACGACTCAAACAAAGGCTTCTATTGACAAGTTGACAGAATCCAATGCTCAAATTATGGCTCAATTCTCCCAATGGATGTAAATGCAAATGGGATCTAAAGAAGCAAAGGAGAAAGCTTATTCAAACAGTGATCCTTCAATCCCACTTTAACCATCTAACCAAAATGATCATAGTCATGGAATTATTGGATGAAGAGGCATCCCAAAAAGCCAATATGAAGTAGGTGGTGAGACTTCACAAAGGCATGATGACTATTTGGGCAGTTTGAATGGAGCCAACTCTTAAGCTTTTGGGCTGAATACTCAACTTCCTAGGGATCCTTTACCAATGGGAATATTGCATAGTGGTTCTCAGCCACCTATTGGGAGTTTTCCATCTCAATTTAGGGGTTCAATGCTTGACACTCATGATTAGTCTATTTTGGGACAGCAACCATTCCATGAAAGAGAGCTGAAGGACAATATCATTTTAGCCAAGTTTAATGGTCAGTCATCTTCACCATTTGATTTAGAGGAGTGGACCTCTAAGATGGAATCTTACTTTGACACATTTCTCAAAATTGATGACATGAAGATTCATTTTTCTTCTTTGCATTTGGAGGGATTTGTCCATACTTGGTGGAGGTATATAAAAAGAGAAAACATACTTGTAGAGAATTGGGAAGCTTTCAAGGCACTTATGGCTAAAGTATTTGTCTCCCCTCTTGAAAAAGAGAAATTGGTACGGAGATGGTATGGTTTGGAACAAAGAGGCCTAAGTGTAAGAGAGTACACTAACCAATTTCTCAACCTAACCATGTATGTAGAAAGCATCGGTGATGAGGCTAAGCTCCACAAGTACATGTATGGTTTAGAGGCATCTTTATCAGCTGATGTCATGGCACAAAACCCTACTTCTCTTTTTAAGGCTATTGAACTTGCAGAGTGCTATGGAAGGAAATATAAAAGAGAATCTTCATTTTAACGTGGTTTTGGATAGCCAAGGACTGTTTTTAAACAGGGCCAAGTTGGTAACATTTATGGCAACAATCATGTGCCAAATGGGAGCTTAAGGGTGCCAACTTATCCACCGTTCAATGCTTCTAGACCTCAAAGTAATTTCAAGATAGTAAACAATCCTAAAGTTGACTTCAAATAAGGGGACAACAAGCCAAAATCAATTTCAGCCAACATGAATCCTAAGTCTATTCCTATGGATCTTTACAAAGAAAGAAAGGAGAAATGCTTATGTTTCAAGTGTGGAAAAAAGTATACACCTGATCATGCCACAAAGTGTGTATATAAAAATGTCAAAACCAAGCTTCAAAGTATGTTAGTCTTTAAGGATCTTGAAGATAAGATTGATGAAGCAAATGCAATTGCACTTAATGCTGAAAATGAAGATCTTGAGGAAGAAGTTAGGCAAGAGTATTTCTATGATCCAGCCAACTCTTTTCCTTTTGATCCAGTGGGAGTGATCCTTTTGATCGAGGTGAAATTTGTCATGAGCCACTTGCTGCCACTAGTTGTTATACTTCCATGAATGCTTGGACAGGTTCTAAGAGCCCTAACACACTCCGTATGAAGGGTAACATTTATGGAAAGGCTGTGTTCATTCTGATAGATAGTGACAGTACCCATAGTTTTGTGAATAAGTCCATTATGGACAAGCTGAATTGTATTCCCACAGATTTACAGTAGCCCATTAGAGTTCAAGTGTCCAATGATGAAGAAAAAATCAGCACACAAATATGCCCATAGGTCACTTTATAGTTGGCTGAAAATTTTGAAGCAAAAGTAAACCTGATTACTTTGGAAATGGGGCCTATAGACATTGTACTCGGTTGTGATTGATTGATGACATTAGGAAAAATCACTATGGATTTCTCACAGTTATATATGGAGTTTATCTTCAATGGACAGCTCATCCATTTACAGGGAATTCCTAGTAGATCAGATTTTCATCTTATCACCATTCAACAACTCAAAAGGGAGTACAAGAGGCATTCACAAATATTTGTTTTGCGTTTGAATAAAGAGATGCAAGATCAGCCCAATAATTCAACAAGTCATCTATCCTTGATAACTCTTCTTGAGGAGTATAGGGATTTGTTTGAGGTGCCTACTTCATTGCCTCCCAAGAGAGTAGTAGATCACCCTATTGATTCGGAGCCCAACTCAAAGACAATCAATAAGCCACCTTACAGATTGTCTAAGTGTGAACAAGAGGAAGTAGCCAAGCAAATCAAGGAACTTCTGGAGATGGGATTCATTGAACTAATTTCTTCACCTTATACATCTCCAGTTTTGTTAGTAAAAAAGAAAGATGGATCTTTCAGAATGTGCATTGACTACATGGATCTTAATAAGATCACAGTGAAGAACATGTATCTGATACCCATGATTGATGATTTGCTCAATGAGCTCAAAGGGACTCGATTCTTTACGAAGATTGATTTGAGGTCAAGATATCATCAGATTCGCATGTGAGAGGGCGATGAAGTCAAGACTACTTTCAGGACTGATTGAGGGCTCTATCATTTCTTAGTGATGCCATTTGGGCTTACAAATGCTCCAGCTAGCTTCCAGAGCTTGATGAATAAGATTTTGCATCCCTTCCTCTTTCAAATTGTCTTGGTGTTCTTTGATGACATTCTGATTTACAATAAGACTTTACAAGATCACTTAATACATATGAGGAGGGTTTTTTATGTATTGAGATATCACAAGCTTTTTGCTAAGGAGAAGAAATGTTCTTTCATGCAAACTGAAGTGGAATACTTGGGACATATTGTCAGTGAAAAAGGGATACAGGCTAATCCCAAGAAGGTGCAATGTATAAAAGATTGGCCAACACCCACTACTACTACTTCTCTTAGAGGATTCCTTGGTCTATATTCGTTCTATCGCTGATTCATCAAGCATTATGCAGCTATTGCAGCTCCTTTGACTGATAGGTTGAAGAAGGAGGCTTTCTTTTGGGATGCTCTTGCAGATAGTAGCTTGAACCAGTTAAAGGGACTCCTTACTTCTGCTCCTATCTTAATATGCTCGAACTTCTCCAAAGAATTTACCATACAGTGTGATTCCAGTGGCCGTGGCATTGGGACTGTTTTGTTACAGGAGCATGGAATGATTACCTTTGAGAGCCGTAAGCTTACAGATAAAGAAATGGCCATGAATTTTTATGACCAGGAGATGTTGGCTATCTTGCATGCAATAAAGAAATGGCACTATTACTTGTATGGCAGTCGATTCAGAGTCCAGAGTGATCACATGGTTCTTAAGTATTTTCTTACTCAGTCCAATCTTACTCCTAAGCAGCGTAGGTGGGTAGCTACTCTACATAATTATGACTTTGACATCACTCATACGAGGGGCAAAGACAATATATTGGCTGATTCTCTTTCTCGTATGTGGACTTGCAAAGTTTCATCAATGACTAAACTACAGAGTGATTGGATTGAAGAACTACAGGAGGCTTATCTTTTGGATGAGGAATTCAGCCATATTTTTCAAAAATTACAGCAATATCTTATGGAAGAAAACTCACATTATCAGTTTAAAAATGGCCTTATTTGGTTGAAAGGCAAGATTGTCATTCCTTCTACCTCTTCTTTTACACGGAAATTTATGGAGGAACTACATTCTTCGCCTTTAGCTGGACATCTAGGAGTTTTTAAGACCTATAACAGGATTAGCAAAAATTTCTATTGGAAAGGGCTGTGGAAAGATGTCAAGGACTTTGTCATGAAGTGTATGCCTTGTCAGCAGAATAAGGACAGCACCCATAAGCCAGGAGGTTTGTTGCAGCTATTAACTATTCCTACAGGTAAATGGACTCACATTACCATGGATTTCATTACTGGCTTGCCTACTACCAAGAAGGGATGGTATAGTATATATATGGTGGTAGATAAACTCACCAAGGCAGCCCATTTCATTCCAACCAAGACCCAATTTACTGCTTCTCAAGTGGCTAGTCAGTTTATGGAGCACATTTTTAGACTACATGGATTACCGCAGGTGATTGTTCATGATATAGACTCAAAGTTTATGAGTAACTTTTGGCAAGGAGTATTTACAGCTATGGGTATTAAATTGGCTCCATCTATGGCCTAACTGATGGACAGACAGAAAGAGTTAATAAATTGTTCGAGACATATATTCGCCATTTCTGCTATGATGTCTAAAATTCATGGGATTCTTGGTTACACTTGACTGAGCTTTCTTACAAAAACTCTACCCATGCTAGTATTGGAGTTTCGCCCTTTGAGGCTATGTATGGCTACAAGGTGCCCTTACCCACAGTCATCTTTAATGAAAGGATCAACCCTCATGGGAAGAAAGAGTTGGAAAGAATGCAAACCCTTCTTCAGCAATGTAAGATGAATCTTAGGAAAGCTCAAGACCAAATGAAGATGTATGTTGATGAGAAGAGGTGGCCTTTAGAGTTCCAAGAAGGAGAGTTGGTCTTACTGAAGGTGCCCAAGTCTAGATACTCTACATTAAAAGATGGATCTAGTAATAAGCTTGCTCACAGATTTTATGGCCCCTACTAGATCCTAAAGCGCATTGGAGACTTGGCATACAAATTAGAGCTCCCTTCTTCCACAAAGATTCACAACATCTTTCATGTTAGTTAGCTCAAGGCTTTCCATGGTGATCCAATTGATATAATTGATGAGCTGCCACCTATTGATGAAGAAGGTCTTATTCACTACATCCCAAAGGCTGTTATATGTTAGCGTGAGAAGAAGCTTTGATCTTGTTCTATCATGGAATATTTGATCAAATGGAGAGGTTTACCACTTGAGGAAGCTTCTTGGAGGCTTGATTCTATATTGGATGAGTTTCCTTTCTTAAGAGATACATTAGTGTGGTTGAAGCTTATTGATTATGGAGCTAGTTTTGATGCAGACAGGGTCAAGATAGCACGTTGTTTTAGAATAGTTTTCATTGTGCCTAATTTTCAAAATTAAGCTATCTACATGGGGGCAAAGTACTCTTCAAGAGCTATGTTTTGATATATGGCACACCTCATTTGGACACTTCTACTAGAAGTTATGGCAGATTTGGTCCAACAGGGTCTGTTTACATAGCAAGTTGTCTACTTCATTTTGAGATTATATGTTGAAGATTTTATGGCTCTATATACTTTTGAAGTATTCCAGATCATGTATATAGTTGAGGTCTCCTCTTGTTCTTTCATTTTAGTCCATATGTTGGTCATTTTTCATTCATTTTCCCATTTGTAAAGCTATAAAAACAGAGTAGTACTCTCTGTTCTATCCATATTTTTCTAGTCTTTTAAGTTTGTTTTTGAAGGAAAAAACCTTTGGGAAGGGATGGATTGTAAGAAGCTGGGAAGAATAAGGATTTAGTGTAAAAATAATATTGATGTTATGCCATGTCACATTAACATTGGTATAAAAGGAGAGAACATGTAATTTTTCACATCTTTTGACACATTAGTACAATTATTGTCCTTCTCTCCCATCTTGCTCAAAGCTTCTATGGCTTCTATCTCTTTCCTATCTTTCTCTCTCCAATTCTAGTATTTCTCTCTCCTCATCACTCTCTTTCTCTCTCTTCCTACAGTATTTCTCTCTCTTCTATAGTCTTCTCTCTCCTCTTTCTCTCTCTCTAGTCCACTCTTTGCACTATTGACAAAATGTTTGTTACCACTTACTAATAAATACTTGTTGGCTAAACTCACATGGTTATAGGTCACCTGTTTATACTCACCATATGTTTGTTGAGACGAATATTTTGTTTATGGCCATCACTTTTTCTTTTCGCACTACAATGGACAAGAAATCATAATTGATAACTTACACTAGCTTATCTCCAATCTCCTTCAAATCATCGAGAACCATCTACAAAAACCTCCACTTCTCAAAGTGCTAGTTTGAGATAATATTTAGAAAGTACTTGGCCATGTCGCCAACATGACTTCATGATGAAATCAATGTGGCCAACATTGACTTCGTGATATTGGAGGAGGAGCTCTAGATCATCACATCTATGCTTTCTCATAGAAACTATTGAATATCCTGTCTATGATAAATCTAGAGCAGCTTCATCAATCTTGTAAACTCAATGTGCTTTGAGACAAGAGGTTATGGATTTGTAATTTCCCATGTATCTTCTTCTTCTTTTTGTTGAAAGTTTTCTTTTGATTAGTAGTCATATTAATTCAAGAATGATAAGTTTCTTGATCTTGCAAAAGTTTGGAACCATATACTTCCATTTCAATCAATCCGATGAAATCTTCTTAATCCCAAGATGGCCAATATTTGGATCTTCTTTCACTTCATCTAGTTGCATGTGTGCATCTGTTTGACTATCAACGATTGTTTCATCTACCTCATCTTCTAGTTATTTGATCTCTATTCTCCAATCCAACTTTTATGCATACAAATTATGTTTGTACAAAGCATTGAGAACACTTATGTAACTTAACTAGAAAATCATTGAACTAAATTATATTCAAGACACAAATATATAGTAATAGAATTTTAGAATTATACATTTCAGACAATTGTTATCCATAACATTTGTTTTGTGCACTTCAATGTCAATGATTGCCTAGTTAGGCATATCTCCCCCTTTGTCTTTAGAAACTAGAGGGGGGGAGGGAGAAGAATAAAGTTGAAATGTATACATTGACCACAAAACAACACCAGCTCAATAATGAGTGGACATAGATCAATAATTAATATTGGATGAAATAGGATGTCGTTGTTCCATTATAATTGAAGTTACAAATAAAAAAAGAAGTTACAACAAAGATACAAGCTATAGCAAACAAAGTTAAGAGCCTCAAAGGGGTCTATAAGCTACAGAGTCTCTTTTGAGACTTTAGTTTGGGGGGCTTTAATGTTATAATATTCAAAGTTAGTGCTTTTTTGAGGAGCTAAACAATCGTTGGTCTATTTACCTTCTAAGTTAATCACTAATGACTTTATGGCAACCTTGGTCTTCTTCTTTAGAGTAGCATGCTACGCAGTGCCTTTTCTCTTATTCTTCCTCAAAATTTTAGCACAAACCTCTAAGATTATTTTCACCTTGTTATTGAAAAACTCCACTATTTCTCTTTCAGTATGCTTTTCCTCATCTGCATTTTCCTCATCTAGATTTTTAGTTTCATGTAAATATTGCTCACTTCAAGTATTGTCTTCTTAGACTCCTAGCTCGACTCCTCCAAAATGCCACCCATTCCTCTGCCATATGGTGGGGCTTCTTGTAACCCTTTGTAGTACTTAACACTTTTTCATAGGACTAATCTTATCCCCTATCACATGAACTATCAATATTAGGCTTTCTTGTGAGGACGCAACCTAGGAGTGCTTTGTACAAGTGATGAAGTAATAATATTCAACATTAAAGTTCTATGAATATTTTAAGAGGAGAATACATAATAGAAATGCAAAGTATTACCAACTCTATTAATTGGCAATTTGAATGTAGCTCTAAATGGTTCTTTCTCCTCTTTATCTACATGGGAAAAAATGAAATGTTTTAAGAGTGAAACAACAACAAGTAATCTATTGTCAGGTGTACAAACATGTATTACATATGATATGCTTGTCCACATGCACATTACCAAGTGCTAGCATTATTAATGCATCATTCAAAGGCTTCACAACAATGAAATAGACAATGGGAGCAAGAGAGGTACATTGAATTACAAAGTAGAGTGGGTGGTATAGGCATATATACCGAAGCATGTATACATACAATCATGACAACACTCTGTATTATTGAAATTTTGCAACTAGCACAGCCACCAAATGGTGCACTACTCTAGGCCATGCTTAGCAAAACATGTGGTGTAATAGGAAGGCGGTGCATTTTTTAATCGAACAAATTCATATTTGTCTCCAAAAATCAAATATGTTTTGTTGCCACCTCTACCTCACATACTAGATTGTCATGCTAACCACCATGTAATAAAAATGGCAAAATATACTTTACAATAGACTTAGTCTATGACCATTTAAAAATAAATATTAAGTCTTAGGTTGATGATCAAGGTTGCAAACTATAGCCTTACCATTGCTTTGCCAAAGCGTTTGATGTTGTGTGTATGCCTATATCCTCAACACCCATGTTTCTTAGAGATTCCTTTTGATCTTGTTTGGCACAAGCATAGATTTTTCATTTTCCACATATCTTTTTTCATATTCTTAATTATCTTTTCAACTCCATGTATCAAGCCAATATGCTCATCTCTACGAGTTTTTGATGCTTCAAGAACAGTTTTTACTACATCGAGGCATTAGTGATTTGTGTCAAACTTACAATAGTTATAGCTCTCATGTTACAAAGTGCAACTATATCAACACTTGATGTGGAATGGGTGGTCGAGGAGACATTTGAGATGGACCCAAAAACCCTCTTGTTTAGAAACTACTCAGCATTCCTTAAAAACATGTGTGCACCGAACTGTATAGGCTTGTTACATGTGCTAGCTATATCACTATAAAGGGAGATTTTCAATAAAGACTTTCCCTTCAACTATCTGTTAAAATACACGGGATCTAGTGCATGGCTATGGAGGCTTGTAAGCATAGACTAAACTCATGATGACATTGACTGAAGACCACAAATGTTACACAAGTGAATTAGGTTCCAAGATGGAAGCTTGGACTCATAAACACAATCTTGTGTAGGACTGACAAGTACAAGATAGACACTAACTGATAAAGAAAAGCATCATCATGTATTCATTCATCTATCAAAAGTGGTAGTCAAGTACAATGCTTTATAGTTGTTGGATGGGTACAGTTTTCTCTTTCTGTGCATATGGGATTCTTGCAGCCTGGAAGTCTTCATCCCAAACTGCCTCATACAAAGAGGCTACATTAGGTGTGATTGCTAATATCTGAACACCCCTCCTCAATCACAACCAGAAAGTACAAAGTGTGTAGAGTCTTTAGTGAAAGTAACATCTACAAAGTGTGGGCACACCATAAACATGGAAAAACACCAGAGGCTGTCACAAAAAAGGCTAAGTGTGGGTACCACAAATATGATAGACATCCAGAGGCTGTAACAGGGGCCTTACAGAGGTTGTAGTACAAGGCTACATGAGGAGTTTTACAAGCTTATGATAAAGGCATTTGGGCTAGATATTACAAGGCTAAAAAAGTCAGTAAAAAATATGATCAAGGACCGTGAGGACCTTGCGGTTTTTAGCATTTCTTTTGACACAGATTTTTGATTCATTACAGTTCTTCTTGTCTAGCTTCCTATACTTGTACTTCACTTTGTTTGCCACTTCAAAGTCTTCATGATTTTTCTACTTCTACTTTTTATTCTTGTTCTTTTGGAACTCTTGATCTGCTTCTTCATTGACTTTGCTTGCAATAGTTGCATCACTCTTTATGTCCATGTCCCCCTCAAGCAAAGGTATCATTATCTTTGAGGCAACAGAAACATCTTCAAAATCTTCAAATAAATTCATCGATTTCTCTTCAAAACAAGTAAATCCATCCATCCCTGCAAGCGGAATAAACAAGTCTTCCATGTAGTTGAATTGAGCTACAAGAGTAATGTTACTCTTCATGAGAAGCATCTTCATAAAAGACTTGATTTTGGTCATTCCCATGATGGAAATCAGCTTCAAATGACTGAGAATAACCACCAATGAGTTGATCTTTGTATGTGTCAAAAGACACAAGAAATGGCAGTGAAGTATCAAGAGATACTAGTTTGAAATTTGATGTTTGTTGCTTGAGTTTGACTTGATGATCTTCAAAAACTCTTCATAGCTTCCTCTCCTTGCTGATTTGATGGTTGAATACTTGCTGAAAACTTCACATTAGAGTGGCCTTGGGTTGTTTTAAGTGGTAGGAGAGAGAAAATGAAGGAAAAAATGAGCTTGAAGGTAAGTGGCTATGGCTGTCCTGTCAAAATAGGGACCAATGATTGGTAAATGAGCTCTCATGAGCTCCACAGGTCGAATCTACTCAAACCCTTTAAGATGGAGGACCCTCACTAATGGGTCTAACTCCCCCTAAGAGGGTTTGTACTCGCTTTTCCCGAGTTGAGAGATCTAAGCCTTCAAAGTGGTCGTTGTCAAAACTACGCCCTAATTTGGGAAAATGCAAATTCTAGGCATGGTGTGCATCAATCTCCTTGATTTTTGTACCAAGAAGAGATATGGCCTGGTTGATGAGATATGGATGCTCCAACAGAGGTAGGTAGGTGCTGTCCACAGACACACTTATGACAATAACTTTGAAAAGAGGCAATGCTGAAGGTATTGTTGCCCAATCTCAATGATTGAGGTTCTAGAGAGGAGCTGTGAAAGTAGAGAAACACTTCTCTAGAAGGAAGTTTAGAGAGATTTGGCTTGTGGAGATAGATATGAAAGCTTCAAGCTGACAGGGTGTTGCTGGCTATGGCTGCCATGGAAGCTTCATTGAAGGTAGGACTGCAAATGAAGTTGGAGATAGGATCCAATACTCAAACTGAGCTAAGAAGAGATGGAAATGAGGTTAGAGGAGTGAAAGGAGAGTTGGGCCATGCTCAACTGAGCTATGATACCATGTTGAAATACGTGGAATCTAAAGCATGGCTGTGGCAGCTTGTAAGCATAGACTAAAATCATGATGACATTGAGACTGAAGACCACAACTGTTACACAAGTGAATTAGGTTCCAAGATGGAAGCTTGGACTCATAAACACAATCTTGTGTAGGACTGACAAGTACAAGATTGACACTAACTGATAAAGAAAAGCATCATCAATTATTCATTCATCTATCAAAAGTGGTAGTCAAGTACAATGCTTTATAGTTGTTGGATGGGTATAGTTTTCCCTTTCTGTGCATATGGGATTCCTGTAGCCTGCATGTCTTCATCCCAAACTGCCTCATACAAAGAGACTACATTAGGTGTGATTGCTAATATCTCAACACTCTCTAGCTTGGTCCATTTTCCAACCTCCATTTCTTTAATTTCCTATGCCAAAATATTTGAGAAATGGAGCAAAGTAGACTACCACGTGCTTAAAAAACAAGTTGTTTTGGCTAGTACAGATTTCTTGATGGGGGAGAGAGAAAAAGAGAGATAGAGAGAGAGAGAGAGAGAGAGAGAGAGAGAGATGGAATAATGAGAATTTTGCACGCGCGCGCGCACACACACACACACACACACACACACACACACATCATGTGAGAAATCATAGATAGAGGAAGAGAGGGAGACAGTGGAGAGTAGAGAGTGTGTATGTGTTGTTAGTGAATATTTCCATTCATTATGGCACTAATACTTGAGGTCATAAAGTAGTTATAAAACATATTGGCCTTTCTTTTCACATGTTTGAAATCTTTTTAAAGAATTCGATAAAATTTTTATTTGAGAGACACTATTTATAATATGTCAAAAGCCTAAAGTATCCATTTTTAACCCCCAAAAACTATCTACTCTTAACACCAAAAGCAAGAAGCCACCTATACATACTTCCACCCTTAATTGTTTTTCTTTTACTCAATTTATATATATATTTTTGCATTTCCACTAATCAAAAATTCAAGTTAAACACAAGGCAAGATCATGTGCAAGAGGAGACATTAAGGCCAACAGAACTAATTTAGGCCTTTGATGTCACCAAGAGCTCCTAAGCATTAAAAAATAATGAAAAGGATAAAATCTACAATGTAAAAATCTTGTGAATTTTAATGTGCAATGGATAACCACATTTAGCCAAGAGTGACTTGTTGTTCCATATAAATTACCAAAAAAAGAAAAAAATATTTGATATTCAAATATATATAAAGAGGTAGTGTACAATATTACATTGTAGACACATCACATGGTTAAAAAATGTGGAATTCAATCTGTATCTTTTTATTAAGTTTGCACTATTTTTATTTGGAGTGTTACAATGTGCCAATGAATGGATTAGAGATGATAAGCATGGAGAAGGAAGTGTCAAAGGGAAAGAAAGCATCTCCTTGTAATATAGATAAATTACACACTTAATTTTTAGGAATATTTCATAAATGCTTCGTGCCATGTTGGCATGGGTATATAAAGATGTAAGAGATTGCTTTCATTTTTACCATAGCATAATACAATTAGTCTCTTCATCTTCAAATGTTATTGTCCATATTTCATGCATTTTTTCTCTTTCTCTCTTCTCTCTCCTATTCTATTCATTCTCTCTCTTATTTCTCTCTCATATGCTCTATTCTTTCTCTCTAGCTTAGCATTTTACTAGTAATATGAAAGCACTGGTCTTTGATCCATTTTCTTCTCATTTCTTCCGTATCATATTCCATTTTTGATTAAGAACTGAGAATAGGAATAAGCTTCAAGCAAGCATGGATACAAGGGTTTCACTTTAGTCAATCAATTCCGACTCCCAATGTATTATTATTATAAGAGGGATGCCAAGGTTATCTCTAGGAGGAAAGAAATACTTCACATTTGTTGATGATCCTACTCCAAAGGTATGAGTTTACCCTTTTCATAGAAAGGACGAAGTGCTTCACAAGTTTCAGAAATTCTTGGCATTGGTTGAGAACCAGACTGATAAGACAATTAAGTGTCTTTGCTCTAACAATGGTGGGGACTCTGTGTCCAAAGCCTTTTAGGCATTTTGTGACAGCAAGGGGATAAAGAGGGAGCTCATTGGCCCTCATAATCCACCCTAAAATGGAGTTGCAAAGCACATGAATTGGACCATACAGGATAAGGTCTGTACGATGATGTCTCATGTTGCATTACCCCATGACTTTTGGGCAGAGGCTGTTATGATAGCCGTTCATCTGATTAGCAGGTCATTGAATAAGTCTTTGGGGGGGGGGGGGGGGGGAGCCCCTAATGAAGAGTGGTTGAGCAAGCCACCTTCTTATGCTCATTTGTGAGTGTTTGGTTGTGTAGCTTTTGTGCACATATGCAAAGAAGAACATAGCAAATTGAAACCAAAGTCGTGTAAATGCATATTCCTAGGATATGGTGATGAGGGTGAGATGGGGTGTAGACTTTGGGATCTTGAGAAAAGAAAGACAATACGCAGCAATGATGTCATCTTCCATGAATATCGCATGCATAAGCAGCCCGAGAAGACCGAGGAAGTCAAGAGGGTTGTTTTCAAGGAGGATGTACCTTTTAGTCAACCATTTATGCCCAGTGGACAACATCATATACATGTTGTAAATACTCCTGAAAATGCATAAAATGGTGATGAAAATGATCAACAAGGCATTGCCCATGATACGCCATAGTTTGAGCTTAAAAACATGCAGTTAGGATAGCTTGAACTATCAGGACAACATGCTAGAATTTCAAGACAGCAACCTGTACATGCAGAATTACATGCCTGTATTTCAGGACAGCAATTTGTAAATGAAAATTTGTAGGCCTAGCAACCAACAAATGCAGAACCTTTGTTGCGTAGGTCAACTCGACCTCAAGGCAACCAAATAGGTTTATTATTGGTGTGCAGTATGTTGCAGATTATGTCACGTTGATAGATTGTGGTGAGCCGTCATGCTTCAAGGAACCTGTGACTAGACCAAACAACAAGGTGGTTCAAGGCCATGCTATCGGAAATGGAATCACTTGATAAGAATGGTACTTGGGACTTGGTGTAGTTGCCTAAAGGGGCAGAAAACTCTTCCATGCAAGTGGGTTTATAGGATGAATGTCACTTTTGGTTCTTCGCCAAAGTACAAAGCATGGTTAGTTGCAAAGGGATACAAGTAGGAACATGGAATTGACTTTGATGAGATCTTCTCTCCTATAGTCAAGATGACTACTCTAAGAACCATTTTGGTATTAGTTGTAACTAAAGATATGGAGCTCATACAGATGGATATAAAGATTGCATTCCTATATGGTGATTTGCATGAAGACATATACATGCAATAGCTTGAAGGTTTTGTGGCTAAGGGAAAACTAAAACAGGGTTTGTATGGGCTAATACAGGCATCGAGGGAATGGTATCATAAGTTTGATATTTTCATGCAGTCTCAAGGCTTTCAGAGAAGTCGAGTTGATCGCTGCTTGTACACCAAGAAGGCATCAATATGATCAAATCCATGAAGAATCAATGCCCCGAGCTTACTTAAATACTTGAATACCAAATATTCAAGCCTCTTGAAGGAAAACCCCAAAATACCTTCAATATGAGCTCCAACATGCTCCACGGGCTGAAATCTCTACAATGTCTTCAAGCTTGGAGTCTATCCTACTTGTACATGGTACTAGAGAAGCCTTAGAGGTCGGTGAAGTCCAAAATTTGAAGAAATTTGAGCTTCCAGGTCTATGGCTATGGCTGGCCTGTTGTGTTTTAGGGTTTTAAGCAAAGAAGATGAAGATCGGAGTTCATCTCTTACTAGCACAGTTGATTGTATGCCTGATGAAGTGCTTCAAAGCATGCAACTAATCTGTAGAAGATGTAGAGCAGATCAAGAAGAGGATTAGAGCAAGAAAATCAGCGCATTTTTTGGCTCAAATTTCGGGCTACTTGCTGCTCCAACTTTTGCATCAACTACTTGACCAGGGTACTCAACCTGAAGCACAGAAGATAAAGGATCTTTGCCCCATGGTTTGGATGTGAGAAATGATAAGTAGAGAGGGATCTTGAAGGATTTATTGGTAGCCACCATTGAAGCTTCAGCCAAAATCTTGGAAGCGAGAGAAGAGGAGGTCCCTTTTGAAAAGTAACTGGAGTTTAACCCCAAATTAAGCCCGGTTAACTCTCATTTAGCCTTATTACCTCTAGATTGCATGAAATTTTGGTGATGACTTGCTACTTTAGCCTCCTGCTATTAGAACACTAAGAAGTTGTAGCACACTAGTTGTAAGTGGTAGGGGATGAGTTATAAGTGGTAGCATACCACTTATGCATTACTTGCAAGTGGTAAGGGACCACTAGATAGTGTGGTAGGGGGCTACTTGTAGCTTTTAGAGAAGTTGTTATAAGTGGCAAGGGACCATTTTAAATGGTGGCACATCACATTTAAATGATAACTTGACACTTATCCGGTGGGCATAAAGTTTTTACAAGTAGTAGCAGGGCACTTGAAATGCTAACATTTTTTGATAAGTGGTAGTAGACCACTTGAAAGTTATATGCACTACTTTTAAGTAATAGGGGACAAAAGGAAAAATAGACTAGTTAAGAATGGTATCTCTACATCTAAAAATGGTAGTTATCCAATTATAAGTTCTATATGAGTGTTGTCACACATTACTTGTAAGTGGTAGGGGACTAGTTGCAAGTAGCGCACCACTCTACAAGTGATAGGGACCAATTGCAAGTGGTAGCACACCATTTAGAGACCACTTACAAGTGATAGAGGACTAGTTGCAAGTAGTAGGAGACCATTTGCAAGTGGTGGGGAAGCACTTGTAGTTTTTAGAAGAACAGTTGTAAGTTGTAGGGGACCGACCACATTCAAAAAAAAAATGAGTAAATATTTACAAGTACTATATTGCTTGGTAGTGGTATTGGAACTTTAGTAAGTGGTACCAAACCACTTAAAAAAAATTTGAAGCATGTTTGTGTGGTATTACACCACTTGTAAGGGATGATAGATCACTTGTGAATGGTAGTGCCCCACTTTTTAAGGGATAGCATTCTAGTTGCAAGTTTTCATAGAAGGGACAACTTACAAGTGGTAATGCACCACGTGTAAGTGGAAATAACCACTTGCATAATGTAGCATACACTTTCAAATGGGAGATGAATAGCTTGTAATAAGTGGTAGTGTGTTGCAGCAAAGTATTGGTAAGTGATTATAGGTGAAGCATAAAATTCGTGATGGGTAGTGTGACACTTATAAGTGGTAGATCATTATTTGTAATTGATCATGTTCCTCTTGTTAGTAACAAAAGATGGTGTATAAAATAAAGCACTCATTTAGAGATAGAAAAGAGTTGTAGTGTACCACTTATGACTAGCTCTAATAAAATGAAAAATTGGTTCAAAGATAGAAAGGACCAATATATAAGCACAAGAAATATTTACTAATACTAAAGCAAAACAACATTGTAAATTGTCACAGACTAGTGTACTAAATTGTCAAAGATAGAAAGGATCAATATCTAGGCACAAGGATAAAGTGCTTTAGAAATACTTACTAATACTAAAGAAAAACAACATTGTCAATTGCTACATGCCAATATATTAAATTATCAAATGTAAGTAATATGCCATCAACTTCACTTGCCACTACTAAGTGATGTTTGGTTGTAAATAAGTTGCTTTTGTAGATTCCCATAAGCTTGGTAGCTTGCACTATGCTCATGTCAGAGTTTCACCCTGCTTTCACCATTCACTAGCATCATTGCTTCAAAAATAGACATACTAAAATAAAAATAACATTTGGAATTGTTACAAACTAATATAGTAAATATTTCAAAACTTCTTAGCACTACATTACAACTAGCAAGTGGTGCAAAACACCCAAATTAGGTTGTGATACAAGTAAATTGTGGTATGTATAAAACATATCACTACCTAATGCTCCTCCAAAAGATGGACTATATGCCTTACATATGAGCATCTAGTGAGTCTCTTACTATAAATATCTTTTTGTTGGGGGACACCCTTATCTTTTCCATTCAAAATTGAAAGATAAATCTTTGGCAATTTGAGATACATGGGTTCTCCATGTATCTTGTTTGTGACATGCAAATGGAGGGAACAAACCATTAGCTTCACTTTCCATTGTCAAGTGATGTTTGGCTATATATAGAGTTGTTTTGTGGATTCCAATAAGCTTGGCAGCTTACAATATGTTAATGTTAGTGCTTAGTCCATCAATTTCTCCATTTATCAACATCATCATTCCTAGTTTCTTTACAAAAACTCATCTAAAGACATTGGGATTTTCACATGGTTCAAAGTGTTGCGGATGTTTCTCAACATAAATGTTTCCAACTCTTTTGACTTACTTTGCATAGCATGGAAGCAGGGATGCTGAAAAAAATCATCAAAGATTTCCTTCCTACCACATGCATCCATTCCAACGGTTAATTTCTCACAATGTTCTACGATGGATTGACATATCCTACATTGCTCTCATTTGTCAAGTACCTTACTATTGCATTTCATCCCAAAGTTGACCATTGCTACCCACTACTTTTGCTTTTGAGAAGCACAATATTCCCTCTTTGTTTTTCTATATTGAAGTTCAATTTATCTATTCAATGATGGAGAGATTGTGGAGGGTTCCATTTGCTACAAGGGATTTGTGTACAAGACCAACAAGACAAATCATTAGGAGATGCTCTTTTTTCATAGGCACATGAAACATCCTTCACTAATTTTAAACAATATTGTTTATGTATATAGGAGGTAGTTGTACCCAAAGGAGGACATAAAAGAGGAGCCAAGAGAGTGCATCCAAAGACTACATCAAAGTGGGTGTGTGTCTCGCTTGTGGTGCTTCCATAGCCTTCTCACATATCAAGCTGTTGAGTGTTGAAATGACTTGTTTTTTGGCTGTTTTTTGTTGTTTTTAAGAGCTGAATGGTTGATTTTATGAGATGATTGATTGGTTTGAAAGTGGTTTGAGAGTGTGTTGGATGATATTGATTTTGTTTTGGAAGTTTATGATGTTTATTAGTGGTTCTGTGATGTTCTGATAGGTTCTGATTGGTTCTGTATACCTTCTATATAGCTTCTGTTTTGATCTGTTTTGTTCTGATTGTCTTCTGTAAGGAGGGATGGAGTATTGATTGATGAAGATTGAGATCTTGTGAAAGTTTATTGAATGGTTTTTGAGAGTTTGGAATGGTTTGAGTATGAGTTATGAGGTTTTGATGACCTTCTGTAACCTTCTGTAGGTCTTCTGTAGAGCCTCTGTCTCAGTTCAGTTCAGTTCTGTACTGTAGCTGTTCTGGTACTGTTCTGTGACTGTTCTGTATGCTTTTGTATGTGTTCTGATGGATGAGAGTGTAGCTTGGGAAAGTTTTCTAGCCTTGGAAAGAGGTGAATGCAAGTGCAAAAGAGCTGAAAGAAGTAGCTGCTGAAGACTCAAGTGAAGACTAGAGTGAAGTGACAGTAGTGAGCTATGAAAGGACACTGTAGTGGCTCTGGTGACTCTTCATATCGGACATACCTCTTGGGAGAGGTATCCACGACCTAAGAGGGATTATTGAGAGTGATTATGAGAGATTGTAGTGAGGAGATAATGTATTATTGATGGAGAGAGAGAGAGAGAGAGTCAAAGATAGCCAATTCTACAAAAATAGAGTGATTGTATATGAGAGATTGAGAGAGAAGACTATGAAGATATTGAAGATGAATACTATGTGATGTATTTCCATTCAAAGATTGTGTATTCCTTTGCTTTCTTTGTTCTATTGATGGATTTTGTGAAGATATTGAAGAATATGGTTGATTCTATCAAATCCGTGGGAGATCTACATGATGCTGCATGAAGATTTGTTGTGCCTGGTGTTCTTTTCTTCATTGTGATCATATAAAACATAATAAACAAGCTTGTTGGTGTTACAAGATAGATTTTCTTGCAAGAAAATTCCCTTTTCCTTGGTGTTCCTCTTGGGGCTCCACAAGCTTCCATGAGAGAGAGAAAGAGAGAGAGAGGGGGGAGAGGGAGGGATCTTTAAATTAATAAATTTATTATTTTATTAGATTTAAATATTACAATTATCTTTCATGTTATAAATACTTTCAATCGTCCACTTTTAAGTATCAAAAATCAATGCCCTAGACATTACTTTCTAGGCCACCAACACATGCTTTACCCTTAACAATACACTGCAATAGATTCCATATATAAAATCACAATTTCTCAAAACTGAAGCTCTTGTTTGGGAATTTTGTTCAAAGGGAAATCTAATCACCATGGACAATTAGAGCTACAAGAATAATTGAGATTGCACACAGAGAGAGAGAGAGAGAGAGAGAGAGAGAGAGAGAGAGAGAGAGAGAGAGAGAGAGAGAGAGAGAGAGAGAGAGAGAGAGAGAGAGAGAGAGAGAGAGAGAGAGAGAGATAGAGAGAGAGAGAGAGATAGAGAGAGAATCCACTACGTTTGTGGTGCTTCCAATTAGTCTCTTGTAAATAACACCTTATTGTCTTATCACTCAAAGAATAAACAATGAATGTGTATATATATAGTTAAGGTTAGTACGTAAGATGGGCAGCCAACCACATTGGTCTTTACCCCAACAACCTCCCACTTAAAGACCAATGTGTCTTTACAGAGGATAAGAGAATAAGAAAATATGTGAGGTAAATTCATGTGAGTTACCCTCACCTAATTCCCATTAACTCCTTGCAATGTGCGTATCCTTAAACACCTAAAGGATGAAGTGATACCTCACTTTTATGTGCTTCGTTTTCACATGAAACACATGATTCTTTGCCAACATGATAGCACTCTGACTATCACTATGCAACAATGGCATGTCTTCATCGAGACCCAAGCCTTCCACTAGACAAGTAAGCCATATGGCTTTCTGCACACCTCTATGGTTGTAATATACTCAGCTTCATTGGTAGATAATATCGCATATTTTTTGTAAAGGAGACATCCATGATATTGCAGTGCCATATAAAGTAAAAACATATCCTGTAATTGACTTTCTATTGTCAACATTCCCTACATAGTTTGCATCTGTGTACCCAAGAACACCATTACTACTTCTCCCAAAGCATATATACATATCTCTTATACCGCCCAAGTATCTCAAGTTACCTTTCACTACTTTCTTATGCTTCTTACTAGGATTTGGTATATATATGCTCACTACTTCCACTACAAAAGCAATGTCCAAACAAGTGGCAATTATAGCATATATGAGACTGATTGCCCACACATGATGAATATGGAACCTTGGCCATTTTAGCCCTCTCCTAATCACATTTGGGACAATCATCAGTACTAACTTTCACACATGGATGTAATGGAGTAGTAATTGAAACACTACAACACTTTGCTGACATAATCCTTTTGGGACAAATAGAGAAATCTTTGTCCTCATCCTTGATTATATGCATGCTAAGAATGTGATTTTCATGTAAGAATCAATACCATCATGCTGTCATCTTTAACCTTTCTAGTGTGTAAACAATAGTTTTTCTCATTTCGCTTGTAGCCATGCCATTGCATAAATGTATGAAACTTATTGTACCATTCCCGTAGGGCCTACTTTAATTCATAAAGACTCTATTTTAGCTCGCAAACAAGATTTTATTTGCCATTTTCCGCAAAACCCTCTGATTGCTACATGTAGATCTTATCTTGAAGATCACCATGTAGAAATGTTCTCTTGACATCTAATTGTACAAGATCTATCTCATCCTTAGTCAACATGGCAAGCAAGTGCAAAGACTAGCCAATTTCACAATAGGTGAAAAGATTTTATCAAAGTCCACACCTTTTTCTTGCTTAAAACATTTGGCCATTAAAATGGCCTTGTATTTTGGCTTGGCATCACATGTAATCTTCAACTTATAGATCCACTTGGATAACAAGTGTTTTTTCCCTTTGAAAAAGGAACCAAATCCCAAATCTAGTTTTTCATAATGGAATCTATTTTAGATGGCATTGCTAGCTCCCAATTAAGCTTATTATCATGAGTCATAGTTTTTTTATAACGAGATCGGCTCCCCATAATGTATCAACATCACATAGTTAATCCTAAGTTGAAACCTCTCAAGGGGATGAGAGATACGAGTATATCTTTGTAGCACAATGGGATGACTTGGAGTGGGAATTCCAACCTCCACTCTTTCTTCGTGAGGCATCATAGGGCTCTTAACCTATTGCTCAATAAATCTCCTTGTTTACTTTTCACTAGCCAAATCATTGCTTGTGGCTTCATTCTGCATATTTGATACACTAGCACTGACCCTACATAGCAAAATAATAGGTGGCATTGTATCTTGGAAAGTAATCTTCCTTGATTCCACTTCCTTAAGAGTCTGCTTTTGCATCTTCTTCTCATTGAAGATCACATCGTTCACATGGACAATATTTCTATCTTCTAGATCTTGAATGTGAGAACCCATTTTTCCACTCTGTCCATAGCCCAAACAGATGCATTTAGTAGATTTTTGTTCTAACTTGTTACACTTTTCCTTTGGTACATGCATATAAAATTCATAGACAAATACTCTTAAGTGATCATAAGAGGGCTACTTGCTCAACCATACCGCTTCAAGAATGCTACTATCCAAAGTAGCATCATTAGGCAGTCTGTTTGTTAAATGTACGATAGTCACCATAACCTCAACCCAAATCCTTGAATAAGGCCAATATTAGATAGCATGCATAGCATCCTTTCATTTATCATCCTATTCATACACTTTGCAATATCATTTTGGGTAGGATCACCAAGTGCAATGATTTCCCTTTTTATTCCATGTGCTTCACAAAAATGTCTAAACTCATGAGAGACATATTCTTTACCATGATCAATTTTTAGATACATAACTCTCTTACAAGATTAATGCTTTATAAGTGTCAAAAATTTCTAAAATCAAGACAAACCCTTATCATCCATAGTGAAATCCCACACTTATTTTAGTTACATCGTCAATGAATGTGATAAAATATAATGTCATCCCTATAGACTTAGTAGGTATAGGTCCACACACATCACTATACACTAAGTCAAGTGGTTGACTCCTTTTCTTTTTTAGGTTTTTTTGCTGAATGTGCATGCTTTTTGTATATATAATGCTCACAAACAAAAAGTTTTAAAGAATCAAGAGAAAGAAAGTAATCGTAATGACATAACATTTTCATTCTTTTTCTAGACATATGTCCCAATGAATGATGAAACACAGATACATTTGAATACTTGGTTACTACAATTACAGGATTTTTAACAAAAAATACATTTGGTTACTTGGTTACTATAATTACACAATTTTTGATAAAAGATACATGAAGGGGATACAAAGTGCCATGTTTGGCTCCTTTCGCAACATCAAATGTTCCCTTCTGGACTTTACATGATAGAATTCCAAAAGTAATAGAGTTTTTCATGTCATCTAGTTGGCTGATAGATATCAAGATCTTAGTAAGATTTGGACACATGGCCTACATTTCAAAGAGTAAAGGTAGACCCATTCTAAAAAGCAAACTACTCATCATTTGCTATATCACATACATAGTCATCACCAAGATGGATTGATCCACACTTGTTGTTGTCATATGAACAAAACCACTCCTTATGATGAGGAGTGACATGAAAAGTTGTGCCAAAATCAAATATCCAATCTTAAGCGAGCTGTCTATCTATCATAATTAGCATATGTGCAAGAAGAGTAGAAGTAAATATCACCACCATCATCATTATGCACAACCATTGCATTGATTTCTTCAATCTTTACTTTTTTTCATGTCAGCATCCTTATCCTCATTCTTAACTTTTTGCTCTCACTTCCATTTATAACAATATTTCTTGATATGACCTATTTTACCACAATGGAAATAGTCAATGACTTTCTTGAACCTAGATTTGTTGCGTGACCATCCACATTTCTTGTTCTTGCCTTTATACTATTTTCTATCTCTTTTTTCCCGAGTTGCTAATGCTTAACCATTTTTGCCTTAGTCCATGGACTTCCTATGTATTTATTCAACCAATAAGCTAACCCCAACATCATTAAACTTCAACTCATCATCTGGAGCTAAATTATTAATGGGTGTTCTAAAGATATCCCATGATGTAGACAAGGAACATAGTAAAAAGATTGCCTTAACCTCATCTTCAAATCTCAACTTTTGAGCTTGCATCAAACTAAATATGATGTTGACTTCACTAAGGTGGGAGCCATTAGTAGAGCCCTCCTCTACAACTCAAACAACCTTTTCATGAGACACACCTTATTAGAGGCAAATTCCTTCTCATAAGTGTCACATAGCTTATTTCATAAGTCATGTGTGTAATGGGCTCATTCACAATTGTAAAATACACAATTTTGCCAAATGTAGCCTAATAGTGGAAATGGCCAATGTACTTGAAACTTTTGAAGTAGGAAACTTTCATGACCTAGGTTAGGCTTGGCATGTGCCCTTATCACACTATGAAGAGGAGACAAAGAGTTTAAAGCATATGGAGTGTAAATTTCCAAATGATTTATCAAAGGAATGGTAAACACTATTATACAATAATGCAAATAATAAATGACATTTTGACGCTTCATATTTGATGGTGAGATGAGAGTAACAAATAGAGACCTTTAATATGATAATGCATGAAGTACATTTGAGGTGTGTGTGTGTGTGTGTGTGTGTGTGTGTGTGTGTGTGTGTGTGTGTGTGTGTGTGTGTGTGTGTGTGTGTGTGTGTGTGTGTGTGTGTGTGTGTGTGTGTGTGTGTGTGTGTGTGTGTGTGTGTGTGTGTGTGTGTGTGTGTGTGTGTGTGTGTGTGTGTGTGTGTGTGTGTGTGTGTGTGTGTGTGTGTGTGTGTGTGTGTGTGTGTGTGTGTGTGTGTGTGTGTGTGTGTGTGTGTGTGTGTGTGTGTGTGTGTGTGTGTGTGATATTTTTAGAGGAAGGATGCGAGAGATAAAGAGATAAATAAAATGGTATGGAGCTCAATATCATGAGTTTTAGAGAGATCTTAAGTCAAGCAACAAAGAATTTGCAAAAGAAGAAGCTTCTCAACTTCTATGAATTGGCACATGGCTCTAACATGCCTTTAATGTCATCACTATACAAAACTACATCAACGTAAGAAAAAAGTATTGAAAACGTGATAAATTTTATAAAATTTCTCAAAGAAAAACTAGTGTGATTTAATGCACAATCTCTTATTATTTTCATCCATGTTTTCGTATAGTGATTGTGATCTTGAACCAAAATTCTTCTCCCTTTAAGATCCACCCATTCATTTGTTATGTTTCCTCAAATCTTCTCATAATGGCCTGGTGCCAAAAACTAGAAATCTACTCATTGTCTCCATACAGAAGGTGCTATCAAATGATGCTATTGATCACGGTGCACTCAATGTACTAGGCCTTATAGCCTCATATACAAGTTGACGTGATGGGATAGGTGGGGGTTCTATTGCTCATGTCACAAAAAAAAAAAGCCAACACATTTGACAGGGCACCAACCTTCACTTACTGTCAAGGTGTTGCACATGATTCACCATGTCAATAGATTTCTCTTTATTTTTATTGTCATCCTTAATAACCTCTTCTTCTTCAAAGATTGTTTGTAAATATAATGTTTTTTCTTGAAGTGTTTGGGCATCTAGATGTCTAGTTTATTTACATAAAGAGAACCTTTAAGTATTCAATATTGCCTATCTCTTTATGAGTTCAAAATACATGGCCTAGCTTGAAGGATAATCAATGATCACGACTTTCTTTTCATTTATAATTTTTAAAAGGTTGAATTCCAAAGGGACACAATTATACTCAAAAACCACCTATTATCCTCAAATGGGTGGATATATAGAGCAAGCAAACAAAGTGATTGAGGATATACTCAAGGCCTCATATCAAAGAGATCCATAAAGATGGATTACTCCTTACCTTTGGTGGGATTCACCTAGAACAACTTACAACTCTCTGCTTATCCTCTCTAAACTTTTCCAACCCTGTCATTAGGGTGAGACTTCTAAAGCTATATTGGAAGAGTTGGAGGAGCACACGAGGGCCAGTCATTACTCAAGATAGAAGGCACCCAAGATCACCTAAAAGTACTATGATGATTCATGGTGACACGAAAGGGTTTTCAAGGAGAATGATATGGTTCTTTTTTGTATATGGCCCAAGAAGAGTTCACAACTACTTAGGAAGTATAACAAGATGAGTCCTCAACATTATGGCCCTTATAGAATTGATAATAAGTTGTATTTACTAAACCCTAATGACCTTGTAGATGTATTCTAGATAAGCCATATTCACTAAAGCCTCACCACCTTCTAAAGTATTAATGATGTATTCTAGATAAGCCATATTTAGTAGAACCTAACCACCTTCTAGATGATCAACAAGTTGTAAGATCCAAGAAAATAATTCTTGAATTATAGCATAGTCAGATCTTAGACTCCAACATAAGGCATCTTCACAACCATGCCATTTTGATAAACCCCTTGGTAAAATAATAACTACAATTCTTGTTAAGATGAGTATATATTGAGTTATCTAAGAGGGAGCCGATGCTATGTCACCAGTTTCTTAAACATTAGTAGCTCTTGGTGCTTTTAAAATACCTTTGATTTCAAAGGGTTAAAATCTTATTTTATAAGGTATATTAATTAGATGAAAGGATTTTGAATGATTTCCAATTATAAACATTGCCATGTCAAACATAAGAACCATTGCTAGGATAAAATGCCACCATTTTAAGTTGTTTCCAATCCAACATTTTACTTTTTAATCTAAATGTTGCCAACATCAAAAGCTGGAGTAATATGAAATTAATATGCACCAAAAGCTCTAAAATCATCCAAAAATGCCACCATCCTTTAAATACATCAATTAAGAGTTTAATAACAAAATTAGCAAAGGCAAAGCAGGCTAATTTAATCAAGTCTGTAATAGATGACCTAACCAAAGCCAATGTTGATAGCTACTATATCCTAGAACACCATTGATAGCCTTAAACATTGTGTATGGTTTATGCATGTTAAATTTGCCAAGGAAAACATACAACCCCTACCAATTTTGGTAAGCATGCACCCATATAATCCTCTCTTGTTTAAAAGTTGTAACGTGTCTGTTTGTCCACTAGTGGGACACGTCTTAGCAGCCCATCGGGAAGAGACTCTAGAAAGTACCACCTGGCACTCGCGAGGAATGTCACAGGGTTTACGATCTAGGTCTTCCCGAGTCTGCCCCGAAGCGGAAGTATCTGGCCGTTCCCACTTAGGACCGACCTGAAGTCAGGGTTTTTTCCTATCAGCCAAGTCTCTAAGAAGTAGCTAGCTTCGAGCTCCAGATGAACCACTTTGCGTAGGAGCAGCAGAGTCGAAGCGGATTTATGCTGCACTTGGTTCATGGAGAATGGGAAACGAGAGGGATGAGAAGCTCAACCTTTTTTCCCATAAGGTATAGTCCCATTCCACTCCCCTAAAATAACATAAATCGGGATTCTAACTCTATTGACTCTAGGTCTTCACAGTTTCGTTATCACGTATTTTGAGAAAAGTTCCCAGCTAACCGGGACCACCCTTCCGTAGGACGGACCCAAGTCACGTCCACCACACTTTCCTCGAGTTGCTTAGTTATCTAATTACCTACCACATTATGTTTGACATGCAAAAGCAACTTCCTTAATTAGCCAATTTAAACACAGGTTCCTTCACGTAACTTAAGAACTGACAAAAAAAAACAATGTCAAGCGAGTTCCTTTTCCAGATATTTGATCTTTATTTATCATAGTCTTGGAATACATCAAGTATCTTGCTCGAAGACTTGTCAAAATTGTGGGAGAGAAGGAAGGAGTCTCACTTGTAGCTTTCTTGTTTGCACAATGGGGGAATACACACAAAGATAGAGGCTGAAAACAGTTTTCCTCTTCTTGGTATCTCAAACTTCTGCTTCAATAGCATTTTCACATGAAGGATATCTTCATCACTATCACTTGTGATAATCAAATCATCAACATAAATGACAAGCAGCATAATACCTTTCTCTGTTTTTCTCACATAAAGTGAGAAATTTGCCTTGGAAATCTGAAAGCCAATAGTGACAAGATACTATACTATCTTGTCAGACCAAGCTCTAGGTGCTTGCTTCAAGCCATACAAGGCTTTCTTCAACCTGCAAACAAACTTAGGATGAACAACATGCACATAACCTGGTGGCTGCTCCATATAGACCTCTTCTTGCAAATCACCATGCAAGAAGGCATTCTTTACATCCATCTGATGTAAAGACCATCCTTTTGATGCAGCCATAGCAATGACTACTCTTACGGTTGCCATCCTTGCAACCGAACTGAATGTTTCTTCATAATTAATGCCATATATTTGTTCATACCCCTTGACTACTAATCTTGCCTTGTATCTGTTCACAGAACCATCTGCATTGTGCTTCACCTTATAAGCCCACTTACAACCAATTGCATTCTTATCTTTAGGCAAAGGTACCAATTTCCATGTACCATTTGCTTCCAAAGCATCCATTTCTTCATCCATGGCTTTCTCCCATTTTTCTTTTCCCATGGCTTGCTCAAAAGAAGTGGGTTCTGGTTCTTGTATCACTTTGACTATATATGCATAGTGAATGGCTATAAATCCATCATATTTCAGCCTATCCACAGGATACCTAGCTCTGGTAGACCTGCGCAAAGTAGGCTCACTTCCAGGTGCTCTCAAAACATCCCTGGTCTTCCTTACTCCACGTGTAATAATAGAAGGAATACCCAACTCATCATCAATGCTCTGTTCTGAGCCACTGGATTCACCATCCACATAAGAGTGACCTGCATTCACATCAAACATGGACTGATATACCTTTTCTTTTCCTTTTTGTGAAACCTGCATACCATTATCTGCATTATTTTGAGGAGATTCTCCTGATCTCAATCTGTCTGTCCATGGCGAAGAATGTGAACCACTACTAGAGGACACTCCATGTCCACTAATATTTTGTGACTGCTGCTGTGAAATCTGTGCACCATTACCATTTTGTGCATCTACATCATCAATCACATTTACTGGTTTATACCAGCTACTCATCTCATCAAAAACAACATCTCTGCTCACTGTAAACTTACGAGTAGAGGGGTTATAACATCTATACCCTTTCTGCTGCAGAGAGTAACCAATAAAGATGCACTTCTCAGCTTTTGGATCCAACTTGGATCTCAACTCATCTGGGACATGAACATAGGCAATGCAACAAAAAAAATTCAAATGAGAAATATCTGGTTTTCTACCAGTATACCTCTCCTCTGGAGTCATCCCATGTATTGCTGTAGTGGGAGTCCTGTTCATTATGTAGACTGTTGTAGCAACCGCTTTAGCCCATTAAAAATCTGGCAAGTCTTTTTCGTTGAGCATGGCACGAGATACCTCTCCAATATGTCTGTTTTTCCTTTCTGCAATTCCATTTTGTTGTGGGGTATGGTTGCATGAATATTGCTGCTTTATGCTATGCTCCTACAGGAACCTTGCAAACTCATTTGAGAGATACTCTCCCCCTCCATTTGACCTTAGGCATTTTAATTGCAGACTTGTTTCTTTTTCAACCATAGCTTTAAGAGTTTTGAAATGACCAAACACTTCACTTTTCTTTTTCATAAAATACACCCAAACTTTTCTGCTATAGTCATCAATAAAAGTGACAAAATAATGACAGCCTCCAATAGATGCAACTTTAGTAGTCCACACATCATAGTGGATTAATTCCAATGGCTTCTTACTCTCTTGAACATGTCTAGGAAATGGTTTCCTTGCCTGTTTTCCAAATTTACAGGCTTCACATACCTTATGCATTTCTACAACCTTGAATTTAGGAAATCCTGCAACAATATTTTGGGTCTGCATTGATTTAAGTCACTGTACATTAACATGACCAATGCGTTTATGCCAGATATCAATATCTGCAACTACGCCGGTCCCATGTGCAAACATTGTTGCACTCAACTCAGACATGTCTACATCCAACGTAAACATTCTGCCCTTCTTCTTTCCGTTTGCTATCAAGCGACCTTTATTTTTCATATCCTCAACAAAGCATCCATGAGGATTAAATCTGACCTGCAAGCCCTACTCAACCATTTGACCAACAGAAACCAGATTCTTGGTGATATTCAGGACATGAAATACATCTGATATGCATTTCTTTTTCCCATCCTACATAGACAAAGGAAATTTTCAAATCTACAAAATAGGATATGCAGTATCATCACCAGTCTCCACAAATCCTGGTTTTTTCATTTTCCTTGCATCCTGCATCCATTCTACATGACTTGTCATGTAGTTTGACGCACTTGAGTCAACATACCACACTTCGTTGCTTTCTTCTGCACTTGTCACATAATTGTTTATGTGCTGCATCATAAACAAATGCTCATTTCTGTCATCACCCTGTCTACTAGAAGATGCATAATTTCCTTGTTGCAATTTTCCATTCATGATGTCATTCTGCTTTTTATAGCAGTCTTTAGCCATATGACCCATTTTACCACAGTAGTAGCATTCAACATTGATGTTTGCATTTTGGCCTCTTTGCCATCCACCACGACCTCTTTGGCTCCCCCTGCCTCTAGAGTTACCACGTCCTCCTCCATAGGACTGGTTTTCTTGAGTTTGCTACATATTCTGATTTCTACCACGGCCTCCTCTACCTCTACCTCTACCTCTTCCAACATTTGAGTAGAAGACAGTTTCTTTTGAAGTTCCTCCTGAAGAAGATGCACCACCATTTCTCTGCTCCTCAAAAATTAGAAGAGCAATCAGCTCCTCAAAATCAAGAAATCTTTCACAGACGGAAATGGATGCTCGGAATTGTGCATAATCCTTTGCTAGACCATTCAAGGTCACGGAAACTAAATCATCATCTTCCACTGAAGACCCAATGGAAGCAAGTGCATCTGCAATCTTCTTCACCTTCATGTGGTAGTCATTGATGCTCATACTTTCTCTTTGCACATTGTGCAACTCTTGCTTGAGCTGCATTTTCCTGGCTTGCGTATTTGTGCTATACATTTTTGACAAAGTATCACATGCCTCCTTTGGCGTACTTGCATCTTGAATATGCACAATCATAGAGTCTGAAATACTGATAGACAGCCAGTACATAACTTTTCTGGCTCTCTCATGCCATCCTTTAAATGCCTGGATTTGCTGTTGATTGGGAACATCAGGAAGAACTGGTTCTTCTTCACTTCCTGCAACAAATTTCTAATATCCTTTTCCCATAAGGAAATTCGTCATTCTAAACTTCCATGCTTGGAAGTTGTTCTTATCAAGCCTTTCAATGACAATCTGTGAAAGAGAATCAGACGCCATTACAGAACACTGCAAAAAATTCTATCACTGTAAAAAAAAAAGCTTCAGCCTCACAAGGGCAAATCTGCAAAACTGACGAAAGTGGTATTTGACCACACAGTCATTTCTTAGTGACGATTTTGCATCAACAGGTAACAAGGATGATTCTGTAAATCCCAATGTCTATGCGCATAGGCATACGATACAATTTCTACGGTAACTTTTCACCGGCATGTAAAATAGTGGTCGCACAGCATAAAACAGGGTCTTTTCCTGAGTGCATGCAGAAAACTTCCGCCTCCAAAACAGGCCCCGAAATGGCCTCAAATAAAAAAAACAGAGCAACCAAGGGCTAAAGCCCTTGCCCGCAACATATACTGCCCTCTTGCTACACCGCGAAGGGTGTCTCAATCTGAGACAATGCACTCTTGCACTTTGCGGCTGTGCTACCTGTAGAGAATGAAAGCAACACTGGTCCTCTTACTAGAACATTGCAAATTTGGTTTGCTTTCTTGAGCTCCTTACCACGAACAAGGCTCTGATACCATGTCAAAATTATGGGAGAGAAGGAATGAGTCTCACTTGTAGCTTTCTTGTTTGCACAATGGGGGAATACACACAAAGATGGAGGCTGAAAACAGTTTTCCTCTTCTTAGTTATGTAAGCCAAAAGAACTCTCATACAAAGAAATAGAAGAACCCTATATATGGGTCTCAAACCAAACTCAACTAACTAAGGTGGTATACTAACTAAACCATGAACTAGAGTAGATAAGGATAGCTGTCATCTAGCTATTATTCATGGGCGGTGTACCAACCGCATTTGCAACTAACAAGTCGGTGACATAAATGCACAACGGTTACCCTGACATATCACGAGTGGAGCTCGATATCTCAACAAGACTATCCCAGCAATCATCAGGATTGCTGCTCCAAGTTTCACCCGTAGACTAGTACACGGGCCTCAAGATCCCATCTCGAGTCACGTCGGCCTCTTGTGCGGGATTTGGAGGCAAGGAATTTACAGCTAGAGCCTCCCCTGGCACCCAAGCATCCTCCCGCTCCAAGCAGCACCCACAGAGAGACCTCTCGCAACGGGTTCGGTCCATGTACCCGGCACGGCTAACAACCCCCTTGGATAGGGCCAGGCATGCAGTCGAAGGTATCTAAACCTGCCTCTCCCTCTAGGCTATTAACCTAAAGCATTAAGTGTTTGGCCTTGAATTAGTTCCTTGAGCAAAGAAGTTCAAACAATGTAACTAAGTGTACAATCACGATCATTTCTACGGTTGTTTGTACGACCAACTGCTAAGGTATGATTCCTTCTTCCCAAATACTCCCATCATTCGATCCTGGATCATTCCCAACTTGGCGAGATTCCAAGGGCTTGGCAAGCTAGGTTGCTCGTCCCTTTTTCCTTGGGTTAGGGTTTACACCCTACCGACCCCAATTATCATTACCTTAGGTCTCCTTGTACTATAGTCAAATAGAAAGTGGACAACCCCATCATCCTTGGTTGGTCAATTTGCTTCTTGGCAATTCACAATTGCCCTAAGTTTGACAAATCAGTCCCCAAGAGAGAGAGAGTTGTAGTAGGGTGACTACGAATCTAACTTGTAATTAGATCTCGCCTTACTTGGCCTAAGATGTAGTAGTAGCATCTTATGATTTAGTTGCAATAGCATATGACCTTGCAGATTTGTTGCACGAGATAGGTAGCAGTACCCATCTTGAGGAATTACATCTCCTGTCATATGGCATTCTTTGATTAAGAATACCTTTGATCAAGGTATAGGATTTGGGAGTTCCATTGACCCCAATCCAAAACCCTAGTCCCACTAGGCTGAAGATTGATTTGGCTCTAGGATTTCTTGTGAGATCTTAACGTTTGGTCCTTCGATCTTAAAGATCTGGGGGGTATTGTTGATTGAGAGTATTTTCATCCATCCAGGTGGCATCCTCTTCGGGATAATCTTTCCACTGGATGAGGTATTCTCTTAAGGTCCTTGATCTCAAATTCCTCTCCCTAACATCTAGGATTCTATCAGGCCGTAGCTTAAGGACTCCTTGGCTAGGCATTACAATTTGCTTATCATCAAGTACATGATTCAGATTAGGTAGATACTTTTTCTATAGGCTAACATGGAATACATTATGAATGTTTAGAGTTGCGGGTAGTTGTAGTCTGTAAGCATTAGGCCCTAGGCACTTGATGATCTTATAAGGTCCACAATACCTCGGACTTAGCTTCTTGTACTCTCCCAAGGACAATGAACTCTCTTTAGGGCGTACATGGATGAAGACCATATCACCTTCGACGAAGAATCTGTCTTGCCGTTTCAAGTCAACGTAGGCCTTCTATCTATCCTTAGCAGCTTGAATGTCTTGTCTTATTGATTTGATTTGATTATCCATGTCTTCCAGCATCTGACTTGAAGCTTCTACCCTCAAAGTTGGATCCAAGAAGTTCAAAGGGGTTCGACAATCGTGCCCATACAATGCTTGGAAAGGGGCCGTTTGAATACTCTGTTGGTAAGAAGCATTGTAAGAAAACTCAACCAGTGGTAAGTATTGAATCCACTTTTTGGGTTCGTGACAATAGTATGCCCTAAGCATATCTTCAATGACTTTATTGACTCGTTCTGTTTGACCATCAGTTTGGGGATGGTAAGCTATGCTGAAATAGAGTTGAGTTCCAATAGCCTCAAAGATAGCCCTCCAGAAGTGTGATGTGAAAAGAGAGTCACGATCACTAATGATTCTTCTGGGTAACCCATGAAGTTTGAATATTTCCTTGATGAATAATATTGCGATATCTGAAGCTTTATAGTTCATCTTGACAGGGATGAGATGTGCGACCTTGGTGAGCATATCTACTACAACCAAAATAGAGTTATATTCTCCCTGAACTTGGGGTAAGCCAACAATAAATTCCATACTAATGAACTCCCATTTCATTTGTGGAATGTAAGTGGTTACAATTTCCCAGGCATTTTAACATGTTCTGCCTTAATGCGTTGACAAGACAAACATTTCGTGACATATTTGAGTACGTCTCCCTTGAGCCTTTCCCAATAATAGCTATTTCTGACCGTATTAAGGGTCTTGGCATAACCAGGATGCCCTGAGAAAGGAAAGTCATGGGCTTCCCAAAGTATCTTCTGCTTGAGATTTTGGCTTGCAGGGATACATAATCTTGTCCTAAAGTAGACAAGTCCATTACTGATGGAAAATTCTTGATACTTCATCTTTAGCTTCGGGTCTTGATCCTTGATGGGGATCTCCCTTAGCATTTTTTGATAGACTGGGTCATGATATGCCCCTTCTTTTGCTAGCTCAAGAATCGGGTTGTTTGGCATTGATACCTTTGTGGCTAGAGACCTTGCTGTTGATGGATCTTGCAAAATGAGAGAATTTAGAAATGCCTTGCGACTGAGTGCATCGGCAACTAAATTCTCTTTTCCAGGCCTATATTTAATTTCAAAATCATATTCTTCCAGCACTTCGATCCATCGATATTGCCTCATATTGAGCTCATTCTGGGTGAAAATCCATTTAAGACTCTTGTGGTCTGTTACTAAGGAAAATTTGTTACCTAGCAAGTAATGTCTCCAAAGTTTGAGAGCATGGATGACAGCCAACAGCTCCAGGTCGTGGGTAGCATAATTCCTTTCATGGCTCTTCAATTTTCTTGAAGAATATGCTACGGGATGACCTTCTTGTATAAGTACACATCCTAAAGCAAGTGCGCTAGCATCAATTACCACTTCAAACTCCTTACTAAGATCAGGAAGTTTTAGGATGGGTGCTGATACCAAGCTTTGCTTTAGTTTATCAAAGCTAGTCCGTTCAGTAGGTGACCATATAATTGCTACTTGCTTCTTTAGTAGATCAGTCTGAGGTGCTGCAATCAAAGCATAATCTTTGATGAAAATTCTATACCACCTGTTAACCCAAGAAAACTATGTATTTCTTTGTTGACAGAAGTTGGTGTTGGCCATTCCAGAACATCTCTGGCCTTAGCTGGATCTACTGAAATTCCTTCTGCTGATACAATGAATCCCAGATATTCAATCTGTCGCTTGAAAAATGTGCACTTCTTCTTCTTGGCATAAAGCTTGTGTGCTCTCATTGTTTCAAGAACAATGCGAAGCTAGGGTTCATGATTCTTTCCCTATTTTGAGTAGACTAGGGTATCGTAAAAAAAGACGAGTACGAAGTCATCAAGATAGGGCCTAAAGATATTCTGCATTAACCTGTTGAAGGTAGGAGGAGCATTCGTCAGCCCGAATGACATCACTAGGAATTCGAAGTGTCCATACCTTGTACTGAATGCAGTCTTTGGGATATCTTCTTCTTTGATCCTTATCTGATAATATCCAAATCTGAGATCTATCTTTGAGAAGATCTTCGCCCCTTGAATAGGGTCAAGTAATTCATCTATTCTTGGAATGGGGTATTTATTTTTTATGGTTGCTTGGTTCAACCCTTTGTAGTCAATGCATAGGTGAAGCGTTCCATCTTACTTCTTTTGGAATAATACTGGAGCTCCCCATGGAGAACTGTTAGGACGGATGTAGCCTTGATCTAACATTTGCTTGAGTTGCTCTTTCAGTTTGATAGCTTCTGGGATGGACATCTTATACGGCCTCTTTGCGACTGGTGTAGCTCTTAGCACAAGTTTGATTTCGTGGTCGACTTCCCTTTGGGGAGGAAGTTTCATCAGATCTTCAGGGAATATGTCTGCATATTCCTTTAACCATGAAGATTCTTCTCCAGATTCCTGATTCTGATCTAGCTTATTTAGCTTAATTAGATAGACATATAGACCCTTTTGAACACCTTTTATTATCCATGTTGCTTTTTCCAATTGTATTTTTGGCTTACCAGCCTCACCTTGAGTGGTGACTAGTTCCCCTTCAGAATTGCGGAAGGAGACTTGGCTCTTCCCACAGTGGATGTGGGCATCATTGGGTATTAGCCAATCCATTCCGAGTAAACATTCGTGGACACCTAGGTTCATTACCCTGAATCTCACAGAAGTTGGCTTCCCACCCAGTAGGAATTTCACCTTAGCAGTTTGCCTAGTACAAGTGACCTCATGACCATTTGCTAATTCCACAAGTAGGGTAGGTGCATCTATTGTGACTATCCCTAATCTTTTTGCACAGATTGGTGAAATGAAGGAATGTGTATTGCCACAGTCAATCAAGGTTTTGAAGCTTTTACCTTGATATTCTGATGGAGTTTAAATCACCAAGAATTGGCGATTCGGACCCTTCTTGTGAAGAGTGGCGTGAACTGTTGCCCTTTCAATGTCAGCATCCATGGATGGATCTTCTTCATTGTCCAGCTCCTTGGTGGAAACATTGGAGGTTCTCCCTCTGGCCATAACGGTGGTTCCTTGGCCATGAGTGGCTCTATTTTGACCTTGGAATTGCCCCTGACGATGTCCTCTGCCAAGCTTGGGACACTCCCTCTTGAAGTGTCCGAGCTCGTTGCAATGGAAGCAACGTGGGTTGCGATCATTGCTTTGTGTTGGAACAAAGTTACTGTCAGCATTGACTCTAGCTTTCTTTCTTTGGCCCTGATTCTGACCCTATGCTCTCTTAGATTGAGCCTTAGACATGTCCTTATTTTGATCCTTGTAAGTCCAATTTCTGTTGTTTCTTGGTTTGATCTGCACCTCCTGTATTATTGGAGCAGCTCGAATGAGTACGTCTTGTAGGTCCATTGGGCGCATTGATTCCAATCGAGTGTTTATGGGTGGATTCAATTCAATACAGAATTTTGACACCTGTTGTGTCATATCCATTGGAGGTGCATACTTTAGGAGTGAGACGAACTTTGAATAATATGCTTCAAGGGATAATCCTAGCTGCTTCAAGTCATAGAATTCATTCATCTTTTGTGTGTAGTAGGCAGGTGGCAAATACCTCCCTCGCACAGCTTCCTTAAGCTTATCCCAAGTGACTGTCCCCTCCGAGATCGCTTGGTCTCTACACCACTGTTTCCACCAAAGTCTCGCTTCGCCTGTTAGCTTAAGTTTGGCGAGCATGGCTTGGTTAGTAGGTGCAGTTCCTACTGCCTCAAAATAGTCCTCCATGGACTCAATCTAGATCTATGCGTTGGCTTGAACAGTCCTTCCCTTGCCATCAAAATTGGGTGGCTTAATTTGTTTTAGAAGAATTTTCTTCTCTTGAGTCACAGCTGGACTTAGTGCAGGAGTCAGATTTGGAACCTGCGCTTGGGGTTGTGTCTGAACAATAAGATTCTTTACATTAACATCTTATCATACGTTCTCATCTTACGTTAATATGACTAGCACAGCTTTTTAGCTAAGTGAGTTAATCACTTAACACCTTAGTTAACATTTATGATTAAGATAGACAATTGTAAAAAGTCTTATTTATTCATGAAGGCATAACCCTTTGAGTATATTTATTTTGGATAAGTAGGACATGCTGATTAATACATCAATTTGGGAAAAATAGGATTGTGTTACAATCGGCTACAAGGACGGAATAATAATATGGAGTGGGGTCATGGATTTTCAAGAAATGGTAAGTCATAGGAAGCTTGCGGTATCCCTTCCTTTGATACCCGTTCTTCTCATAGCGCCCTAACACTTTGATTCTATTAGCAGAGATCACCTAGGTGACTTCTTCATAGACATACTTGTTATGCTTGACTTACCGACCGCTAACATGCAAAGTTGCGTTTAGGCAAGCTTCGACAAAGATGAATAGCTTCACGAACTTTAAATCCTCCATCCACTTGATTCTCTTCAAGTTGGTCTGAAGGTACGTGAGTCGTTGGGCTGCTATATAGTATATTCCTGAGTCTCCCGTCCACCTCCGCTCCTCATACAGAGGCGAAGGATTATAAATGCAGTCCAGAATATTCATCATGCCAAGCCTTTGACGATAGTTCGAAGCATGCATTACAGTCATGAACATGACCTAGAACACCAAGAACTTGCTCCATGCTTCGTGACTTTGCAACCCAACATCCATAGGGGAGTAAATAAATGTTTTCAATAGAAAACACTACTCTACTCTACTTACCCCCCCTGTTTATCCCCTTATTCCCTTTATTTTCCTCCATTAAGTTTCCTTATAATCTTTAGATCTCGTTGATTCGCTCTGATACCAACTGTAACGTGTCCACTTGTCCACTTGTGGGACACGTCTTAGTAGCCCATCAGGAAGAGAGTCTAGAAAGCGCCACCTGGCACTCGCAAGGAATGTCACAGGGTTTGTGATCTAGGTCTTCCCGAGTCTGCCCCGAAGCAGAGGTATCCGACCGTTCCCACTTAGGACCGACCTGAAGTCAAGGCTTTTTCCTATCAGCCAAGTCTCTAGGAAGTAGCTAGCCTCGAGCTCCAGATGAACCACTTTGCATAGGAACAATAGAGTCAAAGCAGATTTATGCTACACTTGGTTCATGGAGAATGGGAAATGAGAGGGATGCGAAGCTCAACCTTTCTGCCCATAAGGCATAGTCCCATTCCGCTCCCCTAAAACAACATAAATCGGGATTCTAACTCTACTGACTTTAGGTCTTCACATTTTTGTTATCACGTATTTTGAGAAAAATTTCTAGCTAACCGGGACCACTCTTCCATAAGATGGACCCAAGTCACATCCACCGCACTTTCCTCGGGCTGCTTAGTTATCTAATTACCTACCACATTATGTTTGACATGCAAAAGCAACTTCCTTAATTAACCAATTTAAACACAGGTTCCTTCACGTAACTTAGGCACTGAAAAAAAAAAAACAATGTCAAGCAAGTTCCTTTTCCAGATATTTGATCTTTATTTATCATAGTCCTGGAATACATCAAGTATCTTTCCTGAAGACTATCCCAGCAATCATCAGGATTGCTGCTCCAAGTTTTCACCCGTAAACTAGTACACGGGCCTCAAGATCCCATCTCGAGTCATGTTGGCCTCTTGTGCGGGATTCGGAGGCAAGGAATTTACAACCAGAGCCTCCCCTAGCACCCAAGCATCCTCCCACTCCAAGCAGCACCCACGGAGAGTCCTCTCGCGGTGGGTTCGGTCCATGTACCTGGTACAGCTAACAACCCCCTTGGATAGGGCCAGGCAGGTAGTTGGAGGTAACTGAACCTGCCTCTCCCTCGAGGCTATTAACTTGAAGCATTAAGTGTTTGGCCTTAAATTAGTTCCTTGAGCAAAGAAGTTCAAACAATGTACCTAAGTGTACAATCACGATCATTTCTGTGGTCGTTCGTACGACCAACTGCTAAGGTGTGATTCCTTCTTCTCGAATACTCCCAGCATTCAATCCTGGATCGTTCGCGACTTGGAGAGATTCCAAGGGCTTGGCAAGCTAGGTTTCTTGTTTACCCTTTTTCCTTGGGTTAGGGTTTATACCCTACCGACCCCAATTATCATTACCTTAGGTCTCCTCGTACTATAGTCAAATAGATCTTGGACAACCCCATCGTCCTTGGTTGGTCAATTTGCTTCTTGGCAATTCACAATTGCCCTAAGTTTGACAAATCAGTCCCCAAGAGAGAGAGAGTTGTAGTAGGGCGACTACTCGACTCTTAACGAATCTAACTTGTAATTAGATCTCGCCTTCCTTGGCCTAAGATGTAGTAGTAGCATCTTATGATTTAGTTGCAATAGCATATGACCTTGCAGATTTGTTGCATGAGATAGGTAGCAATACCTATCTTGAGGAATTACATCTCCAGTCATATGGCATTCTTTGATTAAGAATACCTTTGATCAATGTATAGGATTTGGGAGTTTCATTGACCCCAATCCAAAACCCTAGTCTCGCTAAGCTAAAGATTGATTTGGCTCTAGGATTTCTTGTGAGATCTTAACGTTTGGTCCTTCGATCTTTAAGATGAGAACCCTAAGATCACGTCTTTTTCCCTTATGGACCACTTGTCCCTCTAAAGATTGTCTAATCAAACAATCCGATGATTGTCTAGAATTATCCTCTCCAAATGTCCAAGGCGTAGGCCTTTTTTGATAATCCAACCTAGAGTTTAACCTATATGCGAGATGTGACTAGAACATTATTGCATAAGTGCATCTTTTAACACATGAACCATATATTCAAAGTGCAACAACCTTTCATCATGATGGTGCGAGAAACATAAGTACCTTGAAATGCAATTTAAAACTTTTTCAAACATTCTTATGATCTTTTTAAAACAGAGGGCTCTAATGTAGTAAATTTCCAATGCAATTAAGTTTTCCCTATGCGAATTTATACTTAATGCACCCATATCATGCAGAAATGAAAAAGGTGAATTTGATGGAACCTGAACATCCGTAGGAGGGGTATTATCGATTCTTGTGCTTCGGGTGGGGACTCCTACATGTGCTCCTCTTACTCCCATGCATGCTACTCTTGTGTGGCGCTTTGGGGCCATCACAATTGGGATTTAGGAATAAGTCGGGCAGGTGGAGGGTGTGCTGAAATTTTTTGCAAGTTGGCAATCCGTCCTTCCCGCAAGGGAACTCCCTTCACAAACAAATTATGTCCTTCACGCGATTTTCTGTCAGTCAGACCTGACAGCGCCTCCTCCTCCTCAATTGTGCTAAGAATGATGAAGAAGGTGTAAATGTTGATGATGAAGGTGTGGGGGCGGCAATCCGGCAGCCTGGTGGCGTGTTAGGCAGGGCAGGGGTGGCGTTGAAGACCACGATTGTCAGAGGGGGGAGGGGGGCTCCCCTTATATAGTGGGGAGGTAGTTCATGGGTGGGGGAGACGGCCATTTGGCGGGCCGCCACCCCACACCTGGGGGGGTGCATGCCCCCTCTCCCATTCTTACTCCCTCTCTCTGTCTCTCTCTCTCCCCGACATGCTGTCGGCAGGGGGAGAGAGAGAGGTAAAAAAATTTGAACTAATTTTAAAATTTTGAAAAGGGGGGGGGGTCTTATGGGAGAGGCACTGGAAATGTTACAAAAGTATAAAACAACACATCCTCGTATGACCCTCTAACACACAACACACAACACCTATCCCTCTTCACTTGAAGAATGTGAAGCAATAGCAAGAGAAGCTACCAAGTAAGGAGCCACCATAAGCGGAGAGCAAGATGAGGACACTCCTATGCCAACAAAAATCAAGGAACCATCAACTGTCACGTTGCTATACCACCCTCACTAACAGAACTCAACTGAAGTGAGGAGTCTGACCTTGAGCCACACCATTAACACTAGCTGAGATCATGGACTAGTGACCTCATGGCCCAAAAATGAAATAAAATCATTTGTTAATTGACCAATCATTCTTAGAAAGGAAACTTGCATCATAGAAGGGGTTCCATATTGTTGAAATAATAAAATAATAATGAGTTATTCACATGACCTTATCCAAAATGCTTAGAAGCAATATTAAAATATTTTTTAATGCAAAATCTAATTCATGACTGTGAGCTAAGAGATATGATACAATGATATAAAAAATTTGTCTCTTTCATCTTTGCATAAAAAGCCTGGTTATATTGTGCTTAAATAAGGGGCATCTTGCTCAACAGAAAGATATCAACACTAAAATTTCTATTGCAAACATGGAGGGAATCATGGTGCCACAATAGAAAAAGAGAAGGGTTGCATTCAAGGACTAGAAATAGAGCAATTTGGAGAGAAATGTGGCTCAATCTCAACCTTTCAAAGACTATCAAATCAAATTAGAGTGGTTCACTCTTTGAAAACTTCAACTCTATTTGGGGCTTGATTGTGTTCATTTTGACAATTTGATTATGTTCACTTTACTAGCCCTTGTATCCTAAAGTATAGCTAGTCCAAGAAAGAACTCACATGGATGATCCCTATGACAACTTGATTGTGTTCATTTTACTAGCCCCCAACCTAGAGTGCATCTTGTCCAAGAAAGAACTCACATGAATGACCATGTAATAGACAAATGCATGACCCAACATGTGTATAAGATCATGAGCACAACAAAGAATATGTTCGTTTGTAGAATAATCCACTCCATAAGCTCATAACATGAGGATGAACTATTCAATCATTCATAAATATGAGTGTGCAATTCATTAACATATGTATACTTTCATACTCAATAATATAAGGTTTATCATTTCATGAATCAATCTATACCTTCATAATCACCTATACTAAGCTTCATCATTCCATATTATCAATAAATGCATAATAAGAACCGATGGACACATCAATAAACTCATAAGAATGACACAAAATCGTGAAAAATGCATGCATTAAGTTCACAAGCATGAGAGTAAAAGTTTAACAACCTACCAAACACTCATTGACTTAGAGTCTTTGAACCTAAATATAAGCTCGTAGGATATGGGGGCAATTGTAAAATGGTTAGTAAAAAGAGAATACCTTAGAGCTAATAATATAACAAAAAAAGTGTATGCTAAAACTCTTACTTAGGTATCACTCAATAATGATTTGCTAAAAAATGTCAAATTATAGGCTCTAACATGTATTACTATCCTTAGAAACCCGCAAATTTCTATTTGTAAATTGTGTATAAGCTTTTGAAATCGGAAATTGTGTGTGCGTGCATAAGTTTTAGGTTTTCTTCCATGATAAAATAAAGTTTATTGAGCTTCCTTTGAAGCACCAAAAGCTTTTCCAAGTTCGACGAGGCTCTCTCCTAATTCTATAGTTTTTAAATGTACTATGACAGTGGTGCAAAAGAGAGAAAGAAAAACCAACCACAAGCTTTCACTATGTGGAGAAAGTGTGGTTAGGCAAATGATGTGGGGGGTGGGGTCACTCAAAGCACTTTTGTTTCCTTCTTTTTCACACACATATGTGAGACATAGTCTCTCTTCCTCTCCAATGTAGATCTCTCTCTTCCCCCCCCCCCCCCAAAGGTACACAATCAAGTAGATGCTATAGGTCAACATGACATGATAAGGTCTCTGCTTCCCTCCCCCCTCTCTCTCATGTGTGTGTGTGTGTGTGTGTGTGTGTGTGTGTGTGTGTGTGTGTGTGTGTGTGTGTGTGTGTGTGTGTGTGTGTGTGTGTGTGTGTGTGTGTGTGTGTGTGTGTGTGTGTGTGTGTGTGTGTGTGTGTGTGTGTGTGTGTGTGTGTGTGTGTGTGTGTGTGTGTGTGTGTGTGTGTGTGTGTGTGTGTGTGTGTGTGTGTGTGTGTGTTCAAGGTATGCAATCAAGCGGATACTACAGGTCAACATGGTATGATAAGATCTCTCCCCCCCCCCCCCCTCTTTCTCTATCTCCAAGGTATGCAGGTAGGGAGATGTAATAGATGGCATGTCCCCATAGTGAAGAGGCAACATAGTTGAGGAGAAGGCAATCATCATGTGGCAAGCGCAAGTAGCATGGCATGACAAGCTCCCTCCCTCTGTGTGTGTGTGTGTGTGTGTGTGTGTGTGTGTGTGTGTGTGTGTGTGTGTGTGTGTGTGTGTGTGTGTGTGTGTGTGTGTGTGTGTGTGTGTGTGTGTGTGTGTGTGTGTGTGTGTGTGTGTGTGTGTGTGTGTGTGTGTGTGTGTGTGTGTGTGTGTGTGTGTGTGTGTGTGTGTGTGTGTGTGTGTGTGTGTGTGTGTGTGTGTGTGTGTGTGTGTGTGTGTGTGTGTGTGTGTGTGTGTGTGTGTGTGTGTGTGTGTGCGCGCGCGAGCCCATGCTCTCTCTGCCTCTCTTTGTCTCTGTCTCTATACGGGCAGCAATACTTGGCAAAGCACATGGGAGGTGGAACAATTTTGGCAAAGAAGTAGTTTCATCATGTGGTGCATTAGTGGGTAGAGCATGGGATGCAAGGCAAAGGCAAGGTTTACATACCCATAGCTCAGGAAAAATGGGAAGGGGCACAAATCTCTCTCTCTCTCTCTCTCTCTCTCTCTCTCTCTCTCTCTCTCTCTCTCTCTCTCTCTCTCTCTCTCTCTCCTCTCTCTCTCTCTCTCTCTCTCTCTCTCTCTCTCTTTATGATAGAGATGATCCTTGACAAGGGATATGTGCATGCATCTACTTCCTCTTTTCCCTTCTCTACTATTGTGGGTGTCATTGTGGATCCAGCTAAAGCTATCATGAAGATTTCCACTAGTGGGGATATCTCTACTTCCAACATCTCTCTCTCTCTCTCTCTCTCTCTCTCTCTCTCTCTCTCTCTCTCTCTCTCTCTCTCTCTCTCTCTCTCTCTCTCTCTCTCTCTCTCTCTCTCTCTCTCTCTCTCTCTCTCTCTCTCTCTCTCTCTCTCTCTCTCTCTCTCATCCAACAACAAGATTGCCTATTCTAAAAGGGGTTTTCCATTTGTCAAATGCCTCTTAGTAGGCTCCTAGGTGCCTCTTGAGGCAGTTGCATAAGTAGGGGGAGAGGGTGCAAAGAGGTGGACTTCGAGTGACACATGTAACTCATTCCAAGTAGTGAGCCATCGCTAGCAAAACTTTACTCGAGTAGTATTCCATTATCCCTATAGAAAATGGAGTTTATGAAGCAAACAAATTATTTCTAGTCACTACAAAATAAAAGAACATTGCTCCTAGGTTTAGACTACTTTCAATAAAGGGGTTGATGAGCTTGAGGTGAGCTTTAAATATATGTGGTTTTGCTTTCCCACTCAGAATGACATAAAGCCCATGTCCTTTGGCATGGAAGAAACCTTAAATTTGTAGCAACTTTACTCGTGACATAGATAGAGTCTTTCCTCCTCTTTTATAGTTTATGCTAATTAATTCTTCAAAGAAAATATTAGCTTCTGTGGCACTCCCCTCCTCCCTTCTATGTACATTGATTAGAGTTTGAAAAAAAGGTGCACACCAAGTAACACATACATCAAATTGGGATTACCCTTCATATGTTTAGTGATTGGGATTGCCTTATTATGTTTAGTGTTAGACGTAGATTTAGTGGGTAATATTTGCTACAAGCATGCATGTAACTTGAGTATGCCATGGGTTCTCGCATTTAGCTGAGGATATGCTAGGAGTTTTCAAATCACTTGCTCATGGTAGGGATTCACAAGAGGATGATGGAGGAGGCAGTAGGTTGAGGAAGACATTGCAAATATGATTATATGATGGAGTTGTAATGTAGCTATGATAATAAGTTCTAACTTAGTTGAAATGTTGATGATCATTGCTCTATTTCAATTGCTTTTCCCTTACAAAATACTCCACTACTCCACTAATGCCACGGTAGTGGTGCTAGAACCGCTATAGAAGAATCCATCCACAACTAGGCTAGTCACCTACAATACATACCTTCTTCCCATATTCCTAGGATATACACATATTATTTGTGTGTGTGTGTGTGTGTGTGTGTGTGTGTGTGTGTGTGTGTGTGTGTGTGTGTGCGCGTGCGTGCGTGCGTGCAATGGGTATGTAATGCTCCTTTAATCACCCCTTCAATTTGATGTACAACAAACAAACACACACACACACACACACGCACACACACACACACACACACACAAAGAAAGAGAATGTGAGAATCATAGGCTACATGGAGGACGCCAACATTCAAGGCCATTGTTAGCATGATGATTTTTCATAATTAGGGTCAATATTACTTTTATCAAAACTCTCTCAATTTTGGCTTATATTGTGTTGCTTCTCAAATCCGTGGATTTAGGGTATACATTATGATCTTGGTTAGGAAGGCATGAGAAGTTAGATTGCTCCACAACACATTGATGACCATTGCTCTACCCTGATTGCCTTACCCTTGCACAATACTCCATCCCTCCACTAATGCATACATACTTTCTTCCCCTCTCCCAAGACTTGGTAAGATTGCTCCCAAGCAACTATATTTGCCAAGTTATCTATTTAGTATTGAACATTTCTATGAAAACATTATATTGCATCTATTTCCCACATATTTTGGGTGTGTGCATGTGTGCATTTTTTACACACGGGCTATTTCACACTTTATTTTTGTAATACCATGTAAAATGTGGGCTACATGAATAGCTTTGAAATGTAGACTTGTTCCTAATTTTCTTTACTTTTTGGCTAAATTAAATCTAGCTTCCAAATGCAAGGATGAAAATCTACAAATCTCAAGGTATGTCTCCCTATTGTTGGACTACCTTCTCATGTAATCATAATAGCATGCAAAAATTAGTTATGGCCAGGGTATACATGATGCGAAGGCATGTTGTGGCTTCAATGATGTCAAAAGTATGATATTACAAATGTTTTTAAAAATAGGTTTTGTGTTTCGTGATGAAAAAATCATACTATTACTAGCATCATTGCCAAGCATCAACCTAACACGATTGTGTGCCATAGCACATGTAGTGCTCTAATTGTTAATAACACCAATACGAAACATCGAGAGAAACATGCATGTATCCTTTTGCAACATGAAACATGCATTGGAAGGCAAAGTGTTTGCTTCAAATCCAAGTGTGAAGCACTAGAAAAACATTGGTGTGAAGCACACACAGGGCCTAGTTAAGCTTATCCAATTCTTCTTAATATCACCTGTCCACGGGCGTTCAAATCTGTAAAAGTTGCAATGCAAAATCGCAATCACCCCATTAGCTTCTATGCGGTGAAGGTCGGACTCCTGCGTCTGAGTCGTCATACACGAACGGTGCACGCTGATAGCAATTTTCAAAGATTTCGGCGGGGCGAGCCCTTTTTCCATGCACAGGACACGTGTAGCGCGGTCGATATTGTGTCGACACGACGCGCGACTCCGCTCTCCGATCTCACTCCTGCAAGAAAGAAGGAAGGAAACCTTATATACCTTCTAGCGTTCTAAGCCCTGCCAAGAGAAGAGAACCTGACGGAGAGAGAGAGAGAATGGAGAAGAGGGTTATGGATGGGTCGAGCATCAAGGCCCTTGTGGAGGATAGAGAGGCATTTGCGAAGTACGTGTTGGAGAAGTTCAGGGCTCTGGACAAAGGTCGAGACGGGCAGCTCTCATCCGAGGAGCTCCAGCCGGTAGTGCTGGCCATCGGCAGCGCCTTAGGCCTCCCTCCGAAAGGCTCCTCAAAAGAGGCGGACCACATCTATGACGAGGCACTGCATACGCACATATTATGATTATGATGCTCCGGAGATGAGATCATGCATGTTGTATTTATAATTGGCTATGGGTAAGTAATTATGTGTTACAGGTGCTGGCGGAGTTTGTGAGAGGTGGGGCGGCAGTGACGAAAGACGAGTTTGGCCGCGTGTTGCGGGACATGCTGCTGGGCGTGGCAGATGGGCTGGAGAGGGAGCCCGTGTGGCTGCTCACGCTTGACGGGAGGCAGCTGGAGGCCTACGCCAGCAGCCCCGCGTTTGAAGTGGATGCCGTGGCAGCCTTCAGCCAGGCGCTTCAAGGCACATCCGGCTCAGCCACCTCCATGAACGCCGAGCCTGTATTGAGGCAGGCCCTCACCAAGGTTCCCCTCCAACAGGGCATGCCACCGGCGTACGATCGGGTACTGAGATTCAAGCCCTCTCCCTCTTGAATTTCAATCAGTTTTTTCGAAATCCAGCCAAGAAATTAAGGCCAGTTTTCTGCGAACAATGCTACCATATCAGCTAATCTATATAATCAAGTATAAGTAGTAGCACAAGTTCAATTTCGTGCTAATCATCATCCCTGATCATACGCTATTAGGATGTTTTAGATTTGCTCATCAAACTGTTTCTTTGTTGTTTTTCTGAGATGCCCGTCTTGGAGTGTGAAGATGATGCAGAAGGACGTCGTGGAGCCGTGCCTCGAAGCCCTGAGGAGGCAGGGGATAAACCTTGACAAGCGGCTTTCCCAAGACGAGTTGCTGGATGCGTACCGCAAGATTCTGGATGGCATAGCGTCCAGGATGCGCGAGAAGCCGGTTACAGTGGCCCACTCTGAGAAATCCTTCGACGGCTCAACCATCTCCACATTCTTGACCAGCAAACTTGCTTTACAGCGAGTCCGTCCCCATCCTCTTATTAAATAAATCTCCCCTCCTAATCCGCCCATCAACCAATGATACTCGATCTCACAAAAATATTCTTCTGCTTTCAGACACTCGATGACACGTGGCGATCGCTCGTCCCCACCGTGGCAAAGCACCGGGAGTTGCTGCCAAAGCAGCGTCTTCGGCTGGGCTTGGACCTGGTAGCCCCTTTCGCTGGCTTACCTCCTCTCGGGGCGGTGGAAGAAGTACGTACCATCCATCTCACATCACAATTGTTCCCATCTACATCTACATGCATATTTATGTTTAATCGACGTTGGTAACGAATGGAACGTAATCACAAGCCCCGTCCACCAAACCTGATCATGTTACATGTGACCAGAGACAACGTGCAGAAGTTTCGATAGGGCAAGCAACTAACTACCCACCACAAAAGAACGAGTGCAGCATATTATTAAGCCTCTCTCGATTAGACTCTTGCAGGCGAATGTGCGTGAATCTTAAAAGGCTCGTATGATAGGCAATGCCGATGGAAGGATGTCCTTATGCCAATTGAACGCCTATCTTGGGGTGTGTGGCTCTTGCTATAGCCCCATGGAGAGCCGTGAATAAAAACAGCTCATATATGATAGTCAACGAATGGAAGGATGTTCTCATGCAGGTTGAAGGTGCCGGATCAGAAATCAGAAATGAGAATTCAGAAATGACCTCCCTGGCTTTCTATTTGGTTTGATTTTGTTGCTTTTTGTGAATGATGTCATTGAAAGGGATTAACCAACGAGAGGTCTTTTGGGTTTCGGGATAGTAGAGATTGGTATACTATATAGAGGTTCTCTCAATTAGCCCTTCCCTCACAAAGGGATGTTAATTAAAGTCCATCGATTCTAGTCTAAATTCAACACACATATATATTATAGGTGTAGAGGACTAGTACTAGCAGCTTGGAAAGCCTCCTTTAGAAGAAGCAACCTACACTTTGGAAAGCCTCCTTTAGAAGAAGCAACCTACACTTAGGAGGCTGGTTACAAAGAAGTGATGGACGGTCAAAACCCCACCCAGAGAGTGGGCATGCACTTTTTGAAATTGGGCGTGGACACGGGCGTCATACCTTTACACACCAAATGGACACAATTTGTAAAAAAATAAGAAATAATAAGCTTATAAATTTTTTGATTGGTTGCAAATGCAAAAATTGCACCCTTGTCTGCCACTTTACAAAGTGGGCAGGGGAGTTCACATTTTTAGTAGGTAAACAATAGGTCATGTCCTTTTTAGTGTGTAAAAGACTGCAGACGTCCAACTTTGATTGGTTAAAGCTTATAAAGTGGGTGTCCATCATTTGGTGTGTAACCAACTTGACGTGTGCAAAGGACCACTATTGTTAGCTTGGAAAGCCTCCTTTAGAAGTAGCAATCTACTCTTACGGTGGCTAGCTATGTTTAAGCTTCCAACAAGAGAGAATTTCAAAGTGAATGCCTCTATAAGGTTGGGGGCTAGCTATGCTTAAGCTTCCAACAAGAGAATTTCAAAGTGAATGCTTCTATAAGGTCAATGGCTAGCTATGCTTAAGCTTCCAACTGCAAGAGAGAATTTCAAAGTGAATGCCTCAAAAAGTTGAATTCCTTGTCCAACCCTTTCTTCAACTAGAGAAAGAATCATAGTTTTCTCTTGGCCCTTTTAAATGTTATTTTATTCTCATTAGCTAATATGTGTTTTCACTCTAACGATCCCCTAAAAATCTTGAGGATTGATTGCTATTGTATCGCTTGGCAAAGTGTAATTTTTGTTGCATTTTATTGTTCTTATATTAGGAAGGCCTAGAAAATGTAAATTTTATGACATGGTATAGGGTCCTTTGCCAAATGACACGGTATATTTATAGAACACTTCCATTGAGGACTTGAGAACTATTTGGGAAGGTATATTTACAGAACACTTCCATTGGGTACTTGGGAACTATGTAGGGGTGAAGAATTAGGAATCTCATTTTTATTTTGGTTGGTATAATAAGCGTGCATGTATTGATTGTTTTGTTTCTCAAGGAGTCTTTACAATAGTGTCCTTTGGTGGTTTGGTGCATATAGTGTTTCGTCTTTTCATGTCTTATATTACAAATATTTAATTACTCTTCTCGACTACTATTCATTTGGAAAGTGGTAGGTGTATTGCTTTTGGAAAGTACTAGGTTGAATAGGTATGTAAATCAAATGTTGATTTTTACATATATTTAATTGCTCTTCTCGACTACTATTCCTTTGGTAGGTTGAATAGGTATGTAAATCAAATATTGATTTTTAAAATTAAGTTGATGTGTATAATTGAGATTTTAATATTATGTAATTCACATGTGCAAGATGGTCACATGTTTTGTTGTTCAAGGATGGAGAATATATATCTTACCAATGATACTTGATAATAAATCTTTTATGTGACCTTGCTATGGTAGCAAACCCCAAAAATGATAGCAACCTTGAAAAACCTTTTACAGAAGCTAACTTTGCCATTTGTGATATTTAATGTATAGTAAGATATCTCGCATGATACTTGATAATTAACCTTTTATGTGATCTTGCTATGGTAGCAAAGCCTAAAAATGATAACAACCTTGAAAAACCTTTTAGAGACATTAACTTCAGCTTTTGAATGGTTTATTGCCATTTGTGATATTTATCATTTTCACATTGTTTAAGACATTTTTAATTTTGACATGTGGAATATTAATTCTTGACGATTTTTGGGATTTTTAAGTTGCTTAGATATTGGCAAGGTAGTAGCTTGATACCGCTTACTCTCTCTCTTGACAGATGGATCATGTAATTGATGAGTCCTTTAAACTCGTAAACATTGAGGAGGAAGGAATGGTTAATAAGGAAGAGTTTTGCAAATGCATGCTTGAGGTTCTTGGAGGTATTATGTTACAACTTCAAGGCAAACCAATTTCAGTGGCATGTAGTGTTGTTGCAAATGATAAAAATTATCAAGATTGTTTGAAACTCTAATGTTCATGTCAATCTTGGCATGTAATACACTCACCAAGGCTTCTTTTATCGGCACATACCCAAATCATGTCCTTATTTAAACATTCTTTTTCAAGTTTTTTCCTTTTTGTTTTGGCACTTAAAATACATTGCGACAGGCCTAAGAAAGCATTTGAATGTATTGTGTATGCTTCTTAAGATATTTAAACATTATCATGGACACGTATGAAGTTGTGCCTTTGCTTGGGCATTCATGTTTGGGGTAGGTGGCCATCTTGTTTGTTGCCTTTATACTTGGGGCAATGCATTTAGTCATGTTGAAATGGTGGATTGGTACTCCTATAGCGATAGCATAGAGCTCTACCATTCAATATATGAATGCCATCAACATCAAAGCTCACATGCCCAAAAAAATAGTGAAAATAGTTGAGTGCATAGCTTTTTACGAAATCAAGGAGCATAACAAATGCATCAAGAAAGTTTTGAGATTCTCTTTGAACAAGTGAAATTATAGTAGTTACATCAAAAAATGGCTTTTATTGGTCCTTTACACGTGACATGGAATGTGTATAAAATTGATAATTTAAAATATTTATGATTCTATTTGTTTCATTCATTTTTAATGTATAGAATTGATAATTTAAAATATTTATGATTCTGTTTGTTTCATTCATTTTTAATGTATAGAATTGATAATTGAAAATATTTATGATTCTATTTTATTCATTCTTATGGTTGTGGTGTACTTAGATCATGTAATTGATTAGTCTTTTGAGCTTAAATATGTTGACTATGGAATAGGTAGGGCATTGAAGTTAAAAGGTAGCATATACTCTAATCGTTCCAATTTCCAAACAATGCAATTGATGCTCTTAATTGTTCCAATTTCCAAACAATGCAATTGATGCTTGTTACTTATGAAATATTTAATGTGATGTTATTTCTTGAGCTAAAAGTTCTAATAGTGATGGCATAACATTTGAGACTCTTGCTCATAATTGTGTGGCTGTGAGCTCAAGTATAACATTTGGTTGGGAAGATATGTTTACATGGTGTTATCATAAAAGCCCATATGTTACCCAATTTATAGCTTGTTTCCTTGTCCTCCATAAGGAGAGTCCCAATGTGGGCAAGCTTAGCTCTTTTCCATCAATTAGCTATTCTATCAACACACATAAACAATGCTAGTGTGCCTCATGTCCCCTCCCTTGGCTAATATTTGGAAGGGAGTGCCCCAAGAAGGGTAGTTAATATTAAGGAGTTATTCTTATGACATGTTCAAGCCCTTGTAGAGAAAGCCTTTGTATATATATTTGCAAATAATTTTGGCACCTCTTGATGATGTGAAGAGTAAGGTGTTAGTGGATGTGAAGGCTAGGGTGTGAATGTTGTTGACAATGAATGTCTGTATTTTACTTGTAGGCTAGATTTTTGTTGGACACTCGTCTTGCTCATCTAATAACAATAGATAAATTCCACATTCCCATGTATGGTCATTTCTCCTTTTTCATTAGACTTAAAATTTCTAATACTAGAATATATGTTGAATGAGTCATAATATATACCTCTTATCAAGGAAAGGAAAAATCGGTTTCACATGGCCAATAATACAAGGGGAAAAATGAACTCTCTTTTAGCCCTTGTAAGCACCTCTCTCCTCAAAGCAAAGCACAGAGAAGAATAGTAAACTGCTCCTCTCTCTACTTTTAGAATTTCATTTTGCCTTTCTTGATATTATTCGAAAGGGTTTTCCTTAGATTTTGTTAACCACAAATAGCGACAAAGGATGAAGTCAAGCAAAAGCACTGTGTTGGAATAAATTTGGAAAGGATTATATTTTTTGGAATGCATTGTATTGTTTTTGGCATCATGATTTGCATATTAAGTGCTGAAAATTTGGATTATTTTTCCATTGTGATTTATTATTGTAATTTTTGGCATCATGATTTGCATATTGCTTGCTAAAACTTTGGGTTATTTTTGCATTGTGATTTGCATATTAAGTGCTAACACCTTTGGTTGATTTGCATGTTAAGTGCTAACAACATTAGGTTGCACTATTATTGTAATAACAATTTAGATCCCTCCAAATTATAGAGTACCCAAGAGTAAACAGAAAAACTTGGTCTAAATTGTAGAGTATCGAAGAGTAAATAGAAAGACTCATAGTTGTTAGAGGTTACATGTGCTAATCTTCTTTTCACCTTTTTGTAAAGTGGTCCAATTAAAATGAGATATATGCATGTAGTGAAAGAAGCAATCAAGAGCCCAAAAAGTGGGAGGGCTTCCTAATTCACTTCTCATCCTTGGCAAGAAAAACATATTGAGATTTTTTGGTGCATCATCAAGTGGAAAGTTTCCAATATATATACTTCGTGGGGGGGATTTTCTCCATTTAAACCAAGTTAGATCCATATTCTATAAACATAAAGATGTATTTTGAGTATAGCTATTAGGAATAATACACATTGTGAGGAGAAAATTAGTAACTTGCAATCACAAAAGCAAATAAACGGATACCCAAGAATACCACTTATTCTCCCTCTTCCAACCTTATATTAAGAGAACGACTTGGCTCTATTGAAACCATCTCATTATGTGTATGATGCGATGATTACTTAGAATCGTAAATGTTGAACCCATGTATAAAAGCCAAAAATTGAATGGAGGACCTTATTCTTGTGCGTGAAAATTTGAGAGCTACCTTCTTCTTGCTTCCATCCTATATTCTTGTACATCACTTGGAGAGAGTGAGGGGGAGTGAGTACAAGTAAAGAACTTGGAAAGTAAAGCTTCTCTTCAGTTGTCTTGTGTTTATCTTTTCTTCCCATACCTTGGAGGGTGAAAGGTGGAGTTGAGGTTGAGGCTACCATATCTCTTATAGTCTCTAGGTTTCATGTCTTCATTGGAGCATTTAGGGTAGATAAGTTGTGATAGACTCGTGAAGTTGATTGAAGGAATCATGCTTGAACTGTGAGGCCATCGTCAAGTTTTTGAAGGCATTTAGACCACAATGCATAAAGGTGAGAAGGTGAGTGTGTTACAAACTCTTGGTTGGTGCTTTCTTGCTCCCTTAGGATAGGGATGAGACAATAGATGGTTATAAGATCAGATTGACCATGTGAGAGATGGTGGAGTTGAAAAGCATTTAAGCTCTTGAAAAATAGGAGTTCCATCTAGGGTAAAGGGGCCAATGCTAGAGCACTTAACTTTTTACACACCATTGGCCCCTCAACATTAAAAATTTGGGCACCCCAACCTTATTGCAAATGTGCCACATCAATGTCCTGCTGAGGGAAAATAGGACAAGTGGAATTGACTAGAAATTTTAATTTAAAAAAGGAATTCAAAAACTTGGTATCATTTTTGGGGGGCACAATTGCAAACACTCTTGCCCCTACCACATGTCGCAATTGCCCCAAACAAAGCATGGGCAACAACCAATTAGAACCCAGTCCTACATGGTTGTTGCTCCATGCATCTCTATTGGTAGAACATTGCAAGACACATTGCATGGTGAGACATCTCTCTCTCTCTCTCTCTCTCTCTCTCTCTCTCTCTCTCTCTCTCTCTCTCTCTCTCTCTCTCTCTCTCTCTCTCTCTCTCTCTCTCTCTCTCTCTCTCTCTCTCTCTCTCTCTCTCTCTCTCTCTCTCTCTCTCTCTCTCTCTCTCTCTCTGTGCTACAGTGTACCATTTCAAGATTTGACAAAATGGGAAAGCCCCCACATATAGCCTAACTTGATTCCTCCATTGCAAAATGCTTACCAAAATTGGCAAACATTGATCCCCCAACTTGCAACATCTGCCCCTCCCCTTAGTTGGAAAAATTGCTTTGAACATGCTTTGCTTTGATGCTCTCAATGGTTGATCAAGTCAGAATGCAGACTATTCAATTCTCTTCCCCCTTTTGTAAGTAAATCTTCTTCTTCAATCCTCCAAACATAAGGATATAGTACTCGTAGTTGAGTGGCATCAATGTTGGAAGAAGGTGCTACAAAGGAATGTTTGATGTCCAGTTTTGAGGAGAAGATGCTTGGATGTGGGTGACTCACATGTGAGGAATCGAGAGGGGAGCTCTGAGGTGCCATCTTCAAGTGACACTGGGAAAAGCTTGGCTTGGTGATGTGAAGGGTGTTGCGATGGGGCTCAACACTGACAGGTAATGTCACATGCATGGAGGGGTCAAGTTTGAGACCATTTGCGATGAGAATTGTCCTACAAAGATAGGGAGGATGTACTAATTAGGCTTTAACAGAGGCGCCCAAGCCTTGAGTAGAGGGATGTGTCTCCTACTGCAGTGCCTTGAGCAACAGGGCATAGTGCCCTCCTGTTGATAGATTGCTCATTTCGATTGGCAACATGAGGCTTCCCCAATTTGTAGAATGCTCCCCCTGGATTGGCAACATGATTCGCCCATCAACCTGGACTGATTGCTTCTCCTATCTACAAGTGTGTTCTAATTTTTGCCATGCATGCCTTGATGCTCATGCTAACTTTGCATGGTTTCTGTGTGGTGTTGTAGAGCTCCTCTTCGTAGGTACATTGCACGGAGCAAAGGGAAAGTTCTTGCCAATCGAGAGCTTTTTGCTTGATTTTTGGCTTGGTGAATTTTGATATGTGCCATATCTAAATTTCAAAATTTCAAAGAGACCATGTTTTTCTTTTCATTATGCTAGAGTTTGTTGTATTGTTGTTGGTTTTTTGTTCTTTGGTGGTTAAGATCTCTAGCTCTATTTACTTTTTGTTATCCTAATCAATTCAAAAAACAAGTGTGACTTTTTAACAAGCCTAACCTTACCATTATGAAGGGGTGAAGGTGGTTTGTATGGGGGTGTTAATAGCATTGTTTACCAATAATAGTTCATGTGAGATGACTCGATATGTGCGAGCTATTATACATAGTCATGGCTCTTCATCCAAAATTGATCATTTGTAGATCTATTTTGGTTTGCGATATCTAGTTTGGTGTCTTTGTTGTGATCTATGCTCAAGGCCTTGAACTATGAATTGGGTCTGTAATATCCCCCATCACTTAATAAACAATGTGCGTATACATTCCAAAGAAAATTGATTTATGTTACACTTTTTTAAAAATTTAGCTCTAATTATGAAACTGGCTCTACTTATGAAGATAATTGTTATTATTAATGAGGTATTATATGCCATTTCATGGAAGAAAGACTTGGGAAACCCTCCCAAGACTAGCTTATTTAAACTATGTTTGAAAACAACAAAAAGAACTAGCCTAGTGGATAGTTACATGGCAATTAAGTGCACTTCGGTGACGACACTGCAGAGATGGGTGACCTCCTGGTAGGAAGATTTTCCTACAAGCCAGTGGGAGCTTCTTATGCGCAACCAACGGCGCCAACAAAGCCTTTGTAGCCCGTTTCCAAGTATGCCAAGACCATGTTAACCCTCAAATGAACAAGGTGGAAAAGCCAAAAAATCTAAAGCGGAAGACAAGGCCAAAGAAAAAGTGAAACAAAAGACGAAGGTGAGCTAAGAAGAATTTGGGAACACAAGAAGTGCAGAAAAGTCCTAAATCAAGGAGAAAGGCGTACAAGAAAAAGTGCAATTCAATACTTTTGTATAAAAAAAAGTGCAAGGCACACCATGAATTATTTTAAAAAGTGTTGGGCTCTCACCTGTGCAATTTGTAAAGGTAGATGGGTGGTAGAAAAGAAAGCTAGGAAGATAGGAGGACAATGGGAAAAAGGGCCTAGGCCACGGTCGGCCACGTAAAAAAGGGGATAAGGGGATGACCACCCAAAAGGGACTTAGGGTTTTGTATATAAAGTTGAAAAGTGAATGAGAAGCTCATTCTTGTGTGTGGCCAAAATTAGCTCTCTTCTTCTTCTTCTTCTTCTCCTTGTTCTTGCTTGCTTGAGCTTGTGCTTGAGAGAGGGAGTGTGAGAGTGTGAGGGAGTGAGGGTGAGGGACTGTGGTGGAGAAGCTCAGAGAAGCTCTCCATCTTCTCCTCTCTTCTTATCTTCTATTCTCTTCTCTTGTCTTGCTCCCCGCAATGGATCTTGGAGCATGGAGCTTGCTTGAAGCTTGCACTTGGATCGTGGAGCTACTGGAGTGCTCAAGAGAGGAGGTAACTCGATCGAGGTAAGCTCACTACACTCGTAGCGAAAGATGGCATATCGACTATGTGAGAGGTAGTCATTAATGCTCGGCTTGGAATACTTGAAATAATAAGTGGTCCGTGGGTCTTGGCGGTTGATCGCCTCCACATTTTGGTTCCATTGTCGGGACTAACATATTCAAGCCTTGAGCAATTGTGAGCTTCGAATTGAGCATTGAAGTAGGGTTTTCCCCAAACCAATGCTTGAGGTAGATAGGTAGGAAGCGAGGGAGTTTGAAGAGGTATTCTATCTCCTTAGCAAGTAGGTTTTTTATTTTTGGATTTGAAAAGGTAAGTTGGAGTAGTGTAGGTGTTTGTTTTGTGATTTGGATGCATTAGGGTAGGAAAAAATGCACAAAAACAAAGAAAAATAAGCAATAGGATTTTTGTTGTCAAAACAGGGCATGAGGATTTGATTTGTTTGCCGATTTCCATGTTGGAGTTTATTTGCCATTCCAGGTATATACAACTCTTCTCCTCTATCCATAGCTTTGATCTAGAGGTACATGCGATATGCAGTGACCTAAATCGTGTGATTCGAATGATTTATCGTTGTGTCAATCAAAATCGCACCGTGTTTGGCCAATCTGAGTAACGACGATTTTGGACCGAGTCCTAGAATTGGCTTGCGGCCCTCTTGTATTCGACCACTCGACCCACTACCACTCGGACGTCCACCTCTCGGCCCGTTCGAATCGACCATTCGGACTAACTTGATATTTGGCCCTCCGCCCTACCGACTCGGTTGCCTAGGACAAGCTGACATTCTCGATCGACCGGCCGAATTCACCACTCAGACCAACTTTGCATTTGGCTCACCTGAGCCGGTCAATTCGGCCCACTTGACTCAGCCCTCGTCCACTCGGCCACTTAGCCCTCACACAACCACATTCGGACTAGCCAAATTGGATATTCGGTCCCTGCAATTCAGACTTGTTGAGCCGAATTTTGATTTTTTCAAATGTTTAACATGTAGACCTTGAAATCGACCCAGAGACCACATAGAGCCGAAACCACATCATAGATCTATCACTCGACTGAAATCTAGAGCAAGTAGTTCAAAACTTGGCAACGAACGATCCTTCAAATCGTGCATGATATTTACCATAACAGCCCTGTGGGCCGAGGGGATTGCCCCTGCTTGGATCCCTATAGAGGGGACTCTGACCCCTCTTCACCTCCCCTCTGTACAATCATATATTCTCACTTGCAAAACATCAATTAAAAGCCCATACCCGAACAAAGACAAACAGAGACCCTAGAACCTCAATGGGCCAATCAAGGGCAAAAAGGCCACACCACAAAAACATGTATATGTAGCATTCAGACTGCATCTAGTCAAAGCGGAACGAAACAACATCAAGCTACAACTGCGAGGATGACTAGACATGACAGTCCTAACGATAGATGTACCTTGAACGACACTGCACAGACCCAAGACATCGGTAGAGAATCCACATCTTGTTGTGTAGTTGAGGACTCAAAGGCATGTATCAAAAGGCTTGAATTTACAATCCAAGACCCGGAATATGAAGACATAGCACCACCTGCTTATCTTAGGGTCAAACTCACTGCAAAAAGAGAGCATAGTGTCCATGCTCTCATCGATGAAGGAGCTGATTTTAATATCTTGACTTATGAAGCATGGACCTTGCTAGGCCAACCAGAGCTCATGCTGTAACGTGTCCCCTAGTATCATCCAGGACACGTCTTAGCAGTCCATCAGAAAGGATGTCTAGAAAGCTCCGCCCGGCACTCCCATGGAATGTTACGGGTTTTGCGATCTAGTTCTTCCCGCATCTGCCACGTAGCGCAAGTATCCTGGCTATTCCCACTTAGGATCGACCGAAATTTGGGTTTTCCTAATGGGTCATTAGCTAACAGCAACTAGCGTCAGACCCGAGCGAACTACTTTACGTAGAAACGCCAGGTCCGAAGCGGATTCACGCTGCACTTGGTTCAAGGAGAATGAGAAACGAGAGGGATGCAAAGCTCAACCTCTCTGCCATAAGGCATAGTCCCATTCCGTTCCCCTAAAACAACGTAAATCGGGTAAGACGTAACTCTAAGTCATCGTTCTGGTTATTCTTTTTGATGACGATGATCATTCCGCTGTTCTTTGAGATTTTTGAGAAAAGTTACCGGTTAACCGGGACCACCCAACCATAGGATAGACCCATGGCCCATCCTCCGCACTTTCCTCAGTTTGTTTTAGTTATGTAATTATCTAACACATTAATTTGACATATAACAATCAGCTTCTTTAATTAATCTTGTTAAGCACTGGTTCCTTCACGTAATCTTATCACGTGACATATAAAAACAACATCAAGCAAGTTCTTTTAACATCTCATCATTTTATCTTTGAAATACAAGAAGTTCCGCCTGTAGGCTTATCTATAATCTGCCCGAAGGCTAACCAGTAATCTCCAGGGATCACTATTCCAAGCTTCCGCCCGTTAACTAGTATGCGGGCCTCGAGATCCAATCCCGAGTCACGTTAGCCTCTCGTGCAGTACCCGAAAGGCGAGGGATTTATGGCCAGAGCCCCCCTGGCACCCAAGCGTCCTCCTACTCCAAGTAGAGCTTAACGGAAAGACCTCTCGTGGTGGGTTCGGTCCATGTTCCCGGCGCAGTCAACAACCCCCTTGGTTAGGGTTAGGCAAGCAGTCGGGGGTAACTAAAGCTGCCTCTCCCTTCACGCCTTTAACCTGAAGTATAGGTACTTTTTTAATTTGTAATTCATAATTCAAACAGAGCCCTAAAAATCTCTAGCAAGCACAAACATTTCCATTAATCAACCCAGTTGTATGGCAAACTGCTAAGGAAGTGTTCTTTCCTTTTTTCCTTGTGAATCAATCACAAAATGATTTCATACATGTTGCGCAAGTCCTGCGATGGAATAATCTATTTAGATTCTTTAAGCTGACGTATGTCAGGCCTAGGGTTTCTTCATTTAGGGAAAACCCTAGTTTCTTATCTTTATGAAATTATTGTCCTTACGGTAAGGAAAGTAGTCAAGTGTTAGGGTATGAATGTTTCTATGTTTAGATTGGTTCGGTTAGCTTGTGGAAGGTAATCTTACTTGTCTTGTCACAGTTTTACTATCCTTGTGACAATTAACTTTCCCAATCAATACAGTTTAATTTGGCATATAGCATAATGCCAAGATGATACAAAGGCGACAATACTCCTTGGGACAAAAGGCCTAGCTGAGAAATTAGTGTATACACACTTTATTAGTCCCAAGTTCTCAAATAACAGGGGAAAAGTGTTAATAGAGTGTCATCCAGCAATTCCCCATTACATTTTCTTTCCAAATGAGTTCGTATATCTAATTTTTATACTTGTTAATTCCTAACATTTAACTTCTGTTTTCTTTAAAGATGAACTCGTGCCAAATAACAACAGTTGTCTTGCTAAGATGTGCAACTAGCAAATATAACTCCCTAGTAATTTGAGCATCGAAAGAAATCTTTCATGAATTTAGCCATTTTGCCATGATTCGTTGCGAAAAGAATAAGACTAATGGTGCAAGATATGATTTCTACACTTATAGTAAATGGTTAATCTTGCCTATAATTTTATAATGCTTGATGCAATTTGAAGAAAGCTAATTTGTATACATTGTCATTCATAAGCTAACTCCTTCGTTAAAAATAACTCGAACAAATATATCCTATCCTTAACAATTTTTCTTTGCATGATCGACTTAAAACTGAATTAACACCAAGAAGAAAAACCTGGCTTTGAGGTGAGATATCCACATGGATACCAGGAGATGACCCTCCCACAGCTACACCTTGGACTTTCTTCGGCGGCATCGTAGTTCGAATGTGAGATAGCCTTTTTTTTCTTCTTGGAATTCCACCGTCTTCTCCTTCCTTTTCTTTTACCTTTTCCCCACTCTTCCTCCTTCACTCCCTCTTTTCACTCCCTCTACTTCCCTCCCTATCTTTTATCTCACGGCTATTTCTTCCTTACGGGATACCATACGAAGCCATGATGATGAATTGGATTTTTAGGACATGGGAGTGTGTGGACACCGGCTTGTTTGATAAGACTAAGAACACAAAGCTCAACTACGAGAGCACTTGCACAAGAAGATTTAAAAGTGAGTGAAGGAATTAATGCAAGAGAATGGAAGTCTGCAAGGTAGCCTAAGGACAAAGTAGGCCTATGGTTGTGACTTGAATAGTCCAAAGAGCTATGAGGAGGGGAAAAGGGCAAGGGCTTAGGGGGAAAAATTAAAACCGGGAGGGGAAAACAAGGGGGCTTAGGGGGGAAAATTTAAACCCGGGGGGGGGGGGGGGGGGGTAATAAGGGCTTTGGGGGGATTAAAAATCCGGAGGGGGAAAAACAAGGCTTAGGGGGGGAGGATTATACCGAGAGGGGGGAAAACAAAGGGGGTTTAAAGAAGAACATAAGGGGGGGTGAAAGGGGGCTAAGAAGGTTCCCCAGGAAGCTTCTAAAGCTTCCACGTGGGGGGAAAAGCTTATTCAGCAGAACGGCGGGACTGGACGGACTGCAGCAATCGATGGCGATGTGATGGAGGGCAGATGTTGGTGTGGCAGTGGCGATTCGTCTTCCTCCCTTTAGCTCGGAGTTATGGCGGCGCTCGGCTCTTCTCTCACGGCCCAGCCTCCTTCGTACAGCGGCCCCCTCCCCTCGTTTAAATAGTGGAAGGGAGGGGGATCTTTCCTCATGGCGTGTCAACACGCATGGTCCCCCTCCCTCTTAAGGCTCCACCAAGGAGCTTACAGCTCCTTCTATTCCCTTCCCCCTCCAGCTCGTCAGTCGGCTGGAGGGATAAGGGGGGGAATTAAAAAATTTTCCGTAAGTCCCATTTTTTTTTTCTCCACGCGGAATATTACATTCTCTCCCCCTTGGAGGAATCGAGATGTCCTTATCTCGAGATAAACTGGGGATATTGATGGTTGAGAGTGCCTTCATCTACCCAAGTGGCATCCTCTTCGGGATAATCTTTCCACTGGACAAGGCATTCTTTCAAGGTTCTAGATCTTAACTGTCTTTCCCTAACATCTAAGATCCTTTCTGGCCTTAGTTCAAGGACTCCTTGACTAGGCATTACAATTTGTTGGTCATCAAGTACATGATTAGGATTGGGTACATATTTTTTCAATAGGCTGATATGAAATACATTGTGAACCTTTAGGTTCTCAGGGAGTTGCAATCTATAAGCATTGGGTCCTAGGCATTTGAGGATTTTATACGGCCCACAATACCTTGGACTTAGCTTCTTGCATTCTCCTAGGGATAGAGAACTCTTTTTAGGGCGTACCCGAATGAAGACCATGTCTCCTTCTTTGAAGACTCTTTCTTGACGTTTCAAATCTGCATATGCCTTTTGTCTATCCTTGGCTGCTTGTATGTCTTGTCTTATTGACCTTATTTGATCATCCATGTCCTCCAACATTTGTTTTGAAGCTTCAACTCTTAGGGTTGGATCAGAAAAGTTTAGGGGACTTCGACAATCATGACCATACAATGCCTGGAAAGGGGTCATTTGAATGCTCTGCTGGTAAGAAGCATTGTAGGCAAATTCAACTAATGGCAAGTATTGAATCCACCTCTTCGGCTCTCGACAGCAGTATGCCCTAAGCATATCCTCAATGATTTGATTCACTCGCTTTGTTTGTCCATCCGTTTGGGGATGGTAGGCAGTGCTAAAACAGAGTTGAGTCCCAATAGCTTCAAAGATAGCTCTCCAGAAGTGTGATGTGAAGAGAGAATCTCAATCACTAATGATTCTTTTAGGTAACCCATGTAGTTTGAATATCTCCTTGATAAACAATCTTGCAATGTTGGAGGCTTTATAGTTTGTCTTTACTGGAATCAGGTGTGCAACCTTGGTAAGCATGTCAACCACAACCATAATGGAATTGTATCCTCCTTGGACTTGGGGTAAGCCCACAACAGAATCCATACTGATGAATTCCCATTTCATTTGGGGAATGTCAAGCGGTTGCAGTTTCCCTGGCATCATGACATGTTTGGCCTTGATACGTTGGCAAGACAAACATTCAGTGACATACTTGAGAACGTCACCTTTAAGCCTCTCCCAATGGTAGCTCTTCCTAACTGCATTAAGAGTTTTTGCATAGCCAGGATGTCCTGCGAAAGGAGAATCATGAGCTTCCCATATTATCTTCTACTTAAGTGATTGGCTTGCTGGTATACACAGCCTTGTTCTGTAGTAGACAAGTCCTTTATCAATGGAAAATTCCTGATACTTAGCTTGCAATTTCTGATTCTGCTCCTTGGTAGATATTTCCTTTATCATTGTTTGGTAGGCCAAATCATGGTATGCTTCCTCTCTAGCTAGTTCAAGTATAGGGTTGTTTGGCATAGATACCTTTGTAGCCAGAGATCTGGCCGTTGATGGATTCTGCAAGATTAGGGAATTTAGGAATGCCTTGCGACTGAGTGCATCGGCAACTACATTCTCTTTCCCTGGTCGGTACTTGATTTCAAAATCATATTCCTCCAATACTTCAATCCACCGACGTTGCCTCATGTTGAGCTCGTTCTGGGTAAAAATCCATTTGAGACTCTTATGATCGGTTACTAGAGTAAACTTGTTACCCAACAGGTAGTGTCTCCAAAGCTTTAGAGCATGGATGATAGCTAATAATTCCAGATCATGCGTGGCATAATTCTTTTCATGACTCTTCAATTTCCTTGAAGAGTATGCTACTGGATGACCTTCCTGCATAAGTACACACCCCAAGGCAAGAATGCTGGCATCAGTTACTACCTCGAACTCCTTATTGAGGTCAGGAAGTTTTAGAATAGGTGTTGATACCAAACTTTGCTTCAATTTGTCAAAGCTATTTTGTTCGGGAGTTGACCATGTAATAGAAGTTTGCTTCTTTAGTAAGTCTGTAAGAGGTACTGCAATCAAAGCATAGTTTTTGATAAAGACCCTATACCATCCTGTCAAGCCAAGAAAGCTACGTATTTCTTTGACGGATACTGGTATTGGCCATTCAAGCACATCTCTGACTTTGGCTGGGTCTACTGATATTCCTTTTGATGATACTATGAATCCCATATATTCAATCTGACGCTTGAAGAACGCACACTTCTTCATTTTTGCATACAGCTTATGGGACCTCATTGTCTCAAGGACAATCCGAAGTTGAGGTTCATGATCTTCTTCCTGTTTAGAATAGACTAAAGTGTCATCGAAGAAGACAAGCACGAAATCATCAAGATATGGTCTAAAAATATCCTGCATTAATCTATTGAAAGTGGCAGGTGCATTTGTAAGCCCGAATGACATAACCAAGAACTCAAAGTGCCCATATCTTGTATTGAAGGCCGTTTTTGGAATATCTTCTTCCTTGATCCTTATTTGATAGTAACCTGACCTGAGATCAATCTTGGAGAAGATCTTTGCACCTTGAAGACGATCAAGAAGCTCATCTATTCTAGGAATAGGATACTTGTTCTTGACTGTTGATTGATTCAACCCTCGGTAATCAATACATAGTCGAAGTGTCCCATCTTTCTTTTTCTGGAATAGTACTGGAGCTCCCCACGGTGAGTTGCTAGGCCGGATGTAACCCTGATCCAACAGTTGCTTGAGCTATTCCTTCAACTCAATAGCTTCCGGTATGGACATTCTATAAGGTCTCTTTGCAATTGGTGTAGCTCCAGGCACTAGCCTAATTTCATGATCTACTTCTCTTGGAGGCGGAAGTTCAATCAATTCCTCAGGGAATACGTCAGCGTATTCCTTTGGCCAAGAAGGTCCTCCATGAGACTCTTGCTTTTGATCTAACTTGTTGAGTTTGATCAGATAAACGGGTAATCCTTTTCTGACTCATTTTATGATCCGAGATACTTTGCCTAATTGGATTCTTGGCACTCCTGCCTCACCTTGAGTTGTGACAAACTCCCTTTCAGAGTTTCGAAAGGAAACTTGACCCTTTCCACAGTGGATGTGGGCGTTATTAGGCTTAAGCCAATCCATCCCGAGTAGACACTCATGGATACCTAAATTCATGACTCTGAATTTGACTGAGGTTTTCTTTCCTCCCAGAAAGAATTCCTCCTTAGCAGTTTGCCTGGTACAAGTTACCTCACGACCGTTTGCCAATTCCACAAGCAGGGTAGGTGCTTCTACTGTGGCTATTCCTAATCTTTTCGCACATACTGGTGAGATAAAGGAATGTGTACTGCCACAATCAATCAAGGTTTTGAAACCTTTACCTTGATAGTCTGATGGTGTTTGAATCACCGAGAACTGGCGATTCGGCCCTTGTGTAAAGCGGCATGGACTGACGCTCTTTCGAATTCTGCTTCCATAGTCGGATCTTCCTCTTCTTCTTCTTCACATCTTTGCCTATTGGCAATGCAGGCAGTTCTTCCTCTTCCACGGGTGGCGGCTCCTTGACCGCGGCCTGTACCTTGGAAAGGCGTTTGACGATGTCCCCTGCTGAGCTTGGGACATTGCCTCTTGAAGTGACCGGGTTCGTTGCAGTGAAAACATCGGAGGTTTCGGCCATTACTTTGAGTCGGAACAAAGTTGTTGACGTTATTTGTCCTTGCTTTCTTCCTTTGTCCCTGATTGTGACCTTGAACTCTCTTCACTTGAGGTCTGAATGCTCCTCTGTTCGGGTCACTATAGGACTAAGTTTTATTATCCCTTGGTCTAGCTTGCACCTCCTGAATTATAGGTGCCGCTCGAATGAGTGCATCCTGAAGATCTGATGGACGCATAGATTCGAGACGGGTATTTATGGGTGGATTTAAGCCTGCGCAAAATTTGGACACCTGTTGTGTCGTGTCCATCTGTGGTGCATACTTTAAGAGTGAGACAAATTTAGAGTAGTATGCGTCAAGGGTGAGTCCTAGCTATTTTAGCTCGTAGAACTCATTCATTTTCTGTGTACGATATGCAGGTGGCAAATATCTCCCCTGCACGGCTTTCTTTAATATCTCCCAGGTAACGGACCCCTCTGAAGTCCCTTGATCCCTGCACCATTGTTTCCACCAAAGTCTGGCTTCGCCGGTGAGTTTTAACTTGGTGAGCATGGCCTGATTGGTAGGTGCAGTACCAGCTGCTTCAAAGTAATCCTCCATAGATTCAATCCAAATTTCAGCATCAGACTGGACGAATCTGCCTCTCCCGTCAAACTCGGGTGGCTTTATCTGCTTGAGGAGGAACTTCTTCTCCTAGGTCATAGCAGTACTTGATGTAGGGGGCGAATTTGGAACCTGTACCTAGGGTTGTGCCTGGATAAAAGTTTTATTAACGTTATTATATGATAATTGACGTTAGCTTATCTTTAGTTCAGTTATCGCCTAATGAAGCTAATTAACTTTTTAACAACTCTGATTCACAGCCAGATATTGATAAAAGAAATCTTTATTTATATTTACATGGGCGTAACCTTATACAACGTCTCGTGTGATGATAATCCATCATTACATTCAGTTTGGGGAGAACAACGTTGTATTGCATTTGTCTACAGGAACTGTGTAATAGTAGGGTTTTGGGTCATGGATCTTTAGGAATCAATAATTCATTGGAAGTTCAGGATACCCTTTTCGTTGGAATCCATACTTCTCATGGCGGCCCAACACTTTAATCCTGTTGGCTGGGATTACACGAGTTACTTCCTTATATACATATGAGTTCATTTCAACCCTCCGACCTTGAATATGTAAAGTCGAATTTACGTGAGCTTCCACAAAAATGAACAGCTTCACGACTTTCACGTCTTCCAACCACTTGATCCTCTTTAGGTTGGTATGTAGATAAGCGAACCGGTGGGCAGCTATGTAGTAGATTCCTGAAGACCCCATCCATCTTCGTTCTATGTATAAAGGTGATGGATTATAAATCTGCTCCAGGATGTTCATCATCCCAATTCTTTGTCTATAAAGCGGAGAATGCATTGTAGTCATAAACATGACCCGAAACACCAAAAACTTGTTCCACGCTTCATACTTCTGTAAGACAGCATTGAAGATGAGGAAATGTTTGGACAACAACAATTTCTTTACTTCATTTTATTGAGATCTCATAAAAACAATTCCGTTGTTGGTCGGCTCTGATACCAACTGTAACGTGTCCCCTACTATCATCCAGGACACGTCTTAGCAGTCCATCGGAAAGGATGTCTAGAAAGCTCCGCCCGGCACTCCCATGGAATGTTACGGGTTTTGCGATCTAGTTCTTCTCGCGTCTGCCACGTAGCGGAAGTATCCTGGCTATTCCCACTTAGGATCGACCGGAATTTGGGTTTTCCTAATGGGTCATTAGCTAACAGCAACTAGCGTCAGACCCGAGCGAACTACTTTATGCAGAAACGCCAGGTCCGAAGCGGATTCACACTGCACTTGGTTCAAGGAGAATGGGAAACGAGAGGGATGCAAAGCTCAACCTCTCTGCCATAAGGCATAGTTCCATTTAGTTCCCCTAAAACAACGTAAATCGGGTAAGACGTAACTCTAGGTCATCGTTCTCGTTATTCTTTTTGATGACGATGATCATTCCGCTGTTCTTCGAGATTTTTGAGTAAGACGTAACTCTAGGTCATCGTTCTCGTTATTCTTTTTGATGACGATGATCATTCCACTATTCTTCGAGAAAAAGAATAACGAGAACGATGACCTAGAGTTACGTCTTACTCGATTTACGTTGTTTTAGGGGAATGGAATGGGACTACGCCTTATGGCAGAGAGGTTGAGCTTTGCATCCCTCTCGTTTCCCATTCTCCTTGAACCAAGTGCAGCGTGAATCCGCTTCGGACCTGGCGTTTCTGCGTAAAGTAGTTCGCTCGGGTCTAACGCTAGTTGCTATTAGCTAATGACCCATTAGGAAAACCCAAATTCTGATCGATCCTAAGTGGGAACAGCCAGGATACTTCCGCTATGTGGCAGACGCGGGAAGAACTAGATCACAAAACCTGTAACATTCCATGGGAGTGCCGGACGGAGCTTTCTAGACATCCTTTCCGATGGACTGCTAAGACGTGTCCTGGATGATACTAGGGGACACGTTACACATGCTGACTAATGCAACTCTTAGTCCTTATAGAGGACACCACAAGCACTTATAGGGAAGTGCAAAATCCTTGTAACTATTGAAGCTGAAAGCTTGCCTATCCTATTCCATATTCCTCCAAATAGTGCAAATTGTGGAAAGGAAACCCTCCTAGGACGACGACCTTTCAAAAGGGCGACGAAGTGTGAGGCCAATTATGTAGCACAGAGGATGTACTTGATACTACCAGGTGTGATGATAATCACAACTTTTAATAAGGGTGACCTCATCGAATCTTGAGGGAAAGACAAGGAATGTGCTGACATACCAGGCAAGTCTACTAACGAGAGCAAGGACTTGTTGGAAGAGTTGATACAAGCACAAGTTGAACAAAGAGAACCAGTGAGCGAGGCCATGCTTGAAACAAGAAGGTTAGGAAACAATGCCTAGGCTTTGGACTTACAAATATTGTAGAAGACCACAAAAGAAGCCCAAGCCTTATGGACAAAAGTATCGATGGAGAGCTCGCACAACGCCACGATGGATATCCAAAGCGTTGCTACGTGCGCAAGGGTATTTATGCAAGTAACCGATGGATTTGGGTGCCAAAACGCCCTACTAAACCACCTCTATTAGTTGAAGACTAGATCGTATCAAAAGCAAAGAAGCGCAGAAGGAGATCTAAACGAAAATCCAAGTCTTCACTCAACAAGGTTGGAGTGATTGAGCCCCTCACGATTGAAATCAAGAAACCAAACATGACGGTTCGAAAGGTAGATCCTCAGTAGCCTAGCATGCTTAACAAGTGGATATCAAGTGTAATTGTCGAGTGTGCACAAAGGCCACTAGTGTCCAAGGAGCCTTTGACTTCCCAAGAGGGTAATGAGCACCACAAGTGCAACATTACTCATGATAAGGTTAATTGCTCAAGGAAGCAAATGGCAGAATCGTCAAACAGCAACAAGCAAATCTTCTAGCCAGTGCCAAGCCCACCTAGGAGTCCCAAATCTCCTACACCCTCTTTCCCTAAACGAACACAGGAAGCACAACAACAGTTGTCAAGTGCAGCTGCTCAATCTTTATCTCCATCTAAGCTTTCAAATGCCCAAGAGGTGGGACATGACACTACATGTAGCTCTCGACCCAAGGATATGCCTATGCAATCTATTGTGACTAGATCAATTGAGGCTCGATCTGCACAAGTGAATGCTCAAAGGGCAACAAAAGACACAACCACTTTTGATCTTCCTCAAGGCCTGACATCGCGGTCTGCCAATAGTATCCAGTCCACTGAACTAGCCGCTACTACTTCCAATCAGGAATCATAGCAGTCACAGCCTTGGGCTGTGACGATGCACCTTGCGGAACATGTCCTTAGCAATTCACCCACAGAAGAGATGTTGCAACCAACATCCTTGACACCTCCAGCACTTCCAAAGCACCTAAAACCTGGGCTTAAGAAGAAATCTCTTGAAGATTTCGCCAAGGAGATGGCGCATTTGACCAATGAGCCAGAGGTAAAGTGCATGATGAAGCTTGATCACAAGCTGACAGCCATCACACGTGCATACGTCCATGTGGAAATTGGAAGGCAAATATCAGAGCACACAAAGCTCATAGGGGAGCCTCTGATGTGGGATGAGCAATAACATGTTTGCTCCCGTTATGTGGATATCGCTGAAGAAGTCATGAAGGACATCCCAAAAGCCACAGCTAGAGAATTGTGCTTGTTACCCTCACTCTATACTGCTCAATGTGAGACAAAAAAGGAAAAGATCAAAGCAATCAAACGAAAAGGGAAAGGACAATATAACTTTGTGCAGAAATAGTACTCCAGCCAATGTTTGGCAGCCAAAATTGGCCACCGACTAACGACACTCACAGAGCAAAGGAAAGTCTTTTGGACATCAATACTTGATCCCATGTACATTGCCCCGACCTCATTAAGAGTGTTGGCAATGGCCCATGAGGTCCAGCTTTTTGCCATTGTCCAAAAACATCCCTTGTACGATAAACTGCTTCCAGAAGAAGATCTACACGTGGCTAATAGGCTAGGAGTAGGGAGCATGGTTCTTGATGTCAGTGCATATGTCTTATTTCTCACTCAAGGCCATGCAATCCTGGATCTCTATGCTTCCCATCAATACAACCATGACTTCTTTAGTTGGTTCCGTCCAAGCCTACATGACAAGAACCCTAAGCTATCTCTTGGTTCTACACTAGAGCCACCCAAACCTCCTGAGCAAGAGAAAAACAGCTCTAAACACAACACTTGCACTGATAAGCAGCAATGGAGGCATGTTCCAATAATGGGTAAGGACAAGAGCCTAGAGCAAATGCCTGAGCAGGAGCAACTGCCAATGCAATAAGATGAGGAGCTAAATGGAGGGGAATTACTTGAAGAGATAGACTCTCCAAAAAGAGAGGCAGTTGTACCCTCACAACCTGGCAAGGTAGTCCAATAGGCCGCAGATATGTCCCATGATGACAAATTAGAGGAAGAGAGGGCTTAGGCCCACAACCAAGCACATCAACTATTGACTTAGTTCAGGGTCCAGAGTCTTTAGAGGATACACCTCAATTGCCCAAGAAAAAGAGGAGAAAACAAGGAAAGAAATGATAATTGCAAGTGGTTGTAGATGCCAAGAAGATTGAGACCAAGAGTGTTGAAGAGGTGAGGAATAAAGCATCGAGTCCACCTACCAAGAAACCCATTGCCATCTCTCCTAATAGTGGTGAAACCTCAAACACATCTATGTGTTCTCATAAGTCAAAGCAACCATTACCATAAACAGTTTCTTGCGACACTCAATCCATCGACAACAAAACTCGCATTAACCAATCAAGAGTGGATATAACACTATCACAACAGGGTGACAAGACTATACCAGTCACATCCGAGGAGAACTATGACACAATAGCAACAAAGCCTTAAGAGAAACACGAAAACCTTGAGGATATAAGCAATCCTAGCATTTACCAATCTTGCTCATCTAGGCCAAACCCCCCAACTATGCTAAAGCTTGGAGAAACTCCTAGAGCCTTGCATGAGATAGCAACCGAGCAAGCCTTTATAGAACATAGAAGTGTCACAGAGTGCTTGACTCAGTTAGATGCTAAACTCAAGCTATTTTCACATGTCTACATCCTTATAGACATGGGCACATTCCCTAGGGAGCAACTTGAAGAATACTTGCCATGTCCCCTATCCTGGAAAGAGCAAGAATATCTTAACGACCACTATGGCACGCTCCTACGTAAGTGCATGCAACTCATCTCTGACGAGGAGGCTGACGAACTACGCTTAACTGTGATATTCAACAAAGTGCTTTGCCAACCAAAGCTCTTAGAGATAGAGCAACTAAAGCAACAATCAGAGGATCGAAGTCAATTTGAAAAAGTTGGTTTGAAAATCACGTTATAATTGCCAAACTAGGAGCCCTGACTATGATGGTCTCAGAGGAGTGATTGGACAAATGGCGATCTCAAAGAGACCCAACATATGTAGCGCCAACATCCTTTCGAGTACTGACTGTCGTTCAGGGTATGGACTTAGCTGGAGCTAGCCAAGAGAACTCTCTAATTGATAAAATTCTCACTGAGGAGGAGCTGCATATTGCTAGTAGACTTGGACAAGGTACCATGCTACTCAATGTTGCAAAATATTTGTTGTTATTGAGTAGGCTACCACGAGTACTAGATGTGTGTGCCACACTCTAGTAAAATCTTGAGTTCTACAATTGGTTTTTATCCTCACGACATGGCATGGATTTGTAAACATGTACATAAATAAACAATATGTTTTATGACTGTGTATAGATTAGTACAAAAAAAGTAAAGCCAACACACACACAAGTGATGATAGTCAAGCACAGGTGATATGTATCAAAGTCAACGCTATGGGATTCATATAAGTAATGTCTTTTTGAGCTACACCTTTACATTATGATTGAAGCATATGACTTGCATGTACTCTCATGGTGTGTTGCCAAGTGAATGCAGGATGGCACATGTCTTGGTACGAAAGCATTCAAAGTCCAAGTCACCACAAAACCACAAACCTCACAAAGAACCATTATGGAGAAAGTGACAGAAATACCAAGAGCAAAGAGCCATGAAGAAAGCCCCGTTGGAAGAGAAAATCAACCCTGCAGAAAGCACACAGTGTATTCGAGCATGGCCTAAAGCATAGTCATTGACTACTCTTTCTTTCTTAGCCAAACTGAACATCCGGGTAGGAGCCACACTCTCAACAATGACAAATGTTTCTTCGTCTACCAGGATGCAATTCGACAGATACTCTATCCCTTGTCCATGCATAGCTCACTGCAGTCGCTACCTCAATTGTACCGATATCTCATATGTTATAAAAAGGTTTTAAAAATCTCAAGTGTATCGCTTCATCTCAACAACTGTTCCTCTAGCATCAAGACTAGTAACATAATCATCTTTGTAATATCCATTTTTCACAATCTTTGCATCTCAGCATTTCTCAATCCAAATGAAAGGCTAATAGCCTCAACATATTGCATTGATTGTCTAAAAAAAACCAAAAAAGGGGAGAAAAGTAAAAGAAAAGACAAGAAAAGGAAAAGAAAAAGTAAAAGAAAAAAAAGCACTTACGATCACAACGCAGCACCTAGGGGTTAGGTACGTCTAGTGACCTTGGTCAGCTGGCTCCGTCCCTAGTCCCCTACCCCTTTACACATCCCCCACAATTGTTCAGGGCACATCAAGGGCAAGACATACCTAGGGAGCTTGTCTCCTATGGTTAGACCTGTCACCCTGAACCATTTGCACAATTCTTTTTCGCACTCCATCTCAATAGTACCATTGCAATTAATAGTAGTAAGCATGGCACGAAAGACCATGGAAAGTACACCGTACTCTTCAAACACTATAATGTAGCCACTAGTTACCAAAAGCTAAGGCATCAATGAGCTCAATTATGCTACCTTGTGTTGTCAAAATCACAAATGATGCATCAAGAAGCCTTTGTGTATACTTCTCAACATCCACAACTTTTTCCACCCCATTGAACCCTTGCTTCATCCACACATTACTACGAGGAACCAACGCAACAATCTTCTAACTACGTAATATCTAAGTATGCACGTGCACTCACATAATATCCACCCCACAATCTATGCACAGTTTGGGCCCTCAAGTGTAGGACATTACTCTTGACTTGCCTAGAGCTCACATGGCTCCCAAACTAATCAAACTATATCTTATACACGATAAGAAGAATAGCACTATCCCTAGGGAAAGACCACATATGAGAGGTTTTTAATTGCAAGTATTGAAGACTCCAACAAAAGTACCGTCAGCTCATCATCAACACACAACTTTGAATTCTTATCTTTTATCATCGTGCAAATCCACTAACGAATTGTTGCTTGTAGAATCCCCAGAACATCAACACCTATGCTAACCCATGAGTGCAACTTCCAAAAAACCAGCCCCATCACCAACCTCAACAACCCTATCACCAACCAATTAGGTCAACAAAGTGCCCCCAACCACCTTCATCCGCACCACCACTAAAACTCCTCCAAGGCCAACCACAACATTCCCTTCCACCCATGTCTTCGGTGCATGCCAAAGCTTGCTACCTACGACGGTGAGTGCTATGGGACTGGCACTCCTCTAGGGAGGGGGTAATGTTAATCCTTAAACAAACAAGGTGGAAAAGCTAGAAAATCTAAAGCACAAGACAAGGCCGAGGCAAAAGTGAAACAGAAGACGAAGGCGCACCAAGAAGAATCTGGGAACACAAGAAGTGCAGAAAAGTCCTAAATCAAGGAGAAAGGCGCACGAGAAAAAGTCCAAGTCGATACTTTTGTAAAAAAAAAGCGCAAGGCACACCATGAATTATTTTAAAGAGTATCGGGCTCTCACCCGTGTAATCTGTAAAGGTAGATGGGCAATAGAAAAGAAGTTAGAAAGATAGGAGGACAATGGAAAAAAGAGCCTAAGGCCACGGCCGGCCATGTAAAAAAGGGATAAGGGGATGATTGTCCAAAAGGGACTTAAGGGTTTTGTATATAAAGTTGAAAAGTGAATGAGAAGCTCATTCTTGTGTGTGGCCAAAAGTAATTCTCTTCTTCTTCTTTTTCTCCTTGTTCTTGCTTGCTTGAGCTTGTGTTTGAGAGAGGAAGTGTGAGAGTGAGGGAGTGAGTGTGTGAGGGTGAGGGATTGTAGTGGGGAAGCTCTCCATCTTCTCCTCTCATCTTATCTTCTCTTCTCTTCTCTTGTCTTGCTTGCGGAAATGGAGCTTGGAGCATGGAGCTTGAGGATGGAGCTTGCACTTGGATCGTGGAGCTATCGAAGTGCTCAGGAGAGGAGGTAACTTGATTGGGCATAGAGATAAGCTCACTACACCCGTAGAGATGGATGGTGCATCGGCTATGTGAGAGGTAGCCATTAGTTCTCGGCTTGGAACACTTGAAATAATAAGTGGTCAGTGGGTCTTGGTAGTTGATCACTTCCACAGGCCAAGATGCTAAGGTCTATGCCTTGGTCACCGCCTTGGAGTGACGCCCGCTCGACAACGTGACACGCAATCTGTCCTTGCCTGTATATTCGTCAACTTTTATTTTCATGCTACAAAAATGGAGCCCCTCACTAACATCGCCAAAAACACTAAAAGAAAGTGTTCTCTCTTTGTCGTCGATGATGTCATAAAAAAATACTAAAAATCAAGCGTGCTCTCTTTACCTCCCCTCTCCCAGTTACTATATAAACAGGGATAGAGCCGCACGTCAGGATACACATGACACACACTGACAATGATCCATGTAGAAATCTCTTTGTTGTTGTTCTGCAATCAACCTCTCTCTCTCTCTCCCTCTCTCTCTCTCTCTCTCTCTCTCTCTCTCTCTCTCTCTCTCTCTCTCTCTCTCTCTCTCTCTCTCTCTCTCTCTCTCTCTCCCCCTCCCCAGCCCTACGCGGAAGCGCTGGCCAAACCCATGAAGCTTCTTCCATGGCTTCCAAGAGACGTCGAGATGTTGAGCAAGGTCATGCTCATAGAACTCCCCAATGTGAAGAAGTAGTCATTGTTGAAGTGCACGTGAAAGTTAACACCGAATCCATTCAACCCGAAGGATGAGTTATTCCACAACAAACCGAGGTTGGGTCCATAAACCGTAATCACATTTGATGGGGCTGAACGGAGATACTTATATTAGTACATAAGAAAAGGATCACTATTAGTTAGAACTTACTTAAACTTGTAAAAGCTTGTTAGCATTATCAAATGATTTTTAGGAAGAAACATGAAAATTGATGAAGGGGATAGATTCATGCATCACATACATTGACAACTATGTTAAAAATGTTTTATGGTTATGATGTCTTTTGAATTTGTGAATGGTGAATTATGGCTCTTATGATTTCGGGCTTGCATAGCTAGACGAGATGTGGATTGCGGTGGTTTGGGACATTGGGGTCCCCAACCCAATGCTCTCTAAACACTCTGTGGAGTGTGGAAAAAATCACCTGAGGGTGGGGGTCCTACACTCCCAAGGGAGGTAGGCGTTTTTGAAAAAAAACTCATATGGAGAACCGAGTGATAAGTGCCCCTATTATGGAGAATGGATCCAGAGGCTCAGGGAATCTTAGAGGGGCTTTGAGCTAGTAAATTCCCTGTTGACCACGGATGGAGTGCGATCACATACAGCCCAATCCCAAGGGATTGGAAGGTCCTATCCTAGGCTGGACGGTGTCTTTCTGTGGAAAGACATCTGCAGAGTGATGGTGAAATAAAGTATTTGATTTTTGAATTGCTTGTTATGTGCTAAAGATTGAGTTTAACGAACCCAGTTTAGCAAAGTAATAAAAGGAAGCTGATTTTGTATGTCCAAACAGCATGGTAGTATGCTTTGCTAATTAGAAAACTAAATAAACCCCATCGAGGAAAGTGGGAGACTTCGATCTTGACGATTGGACGCCTATGGTTGGGTGGACCCGATAAGTCTAACGTTAGATAGAGATGATTAAATCGTGATCCTCCCAATATTGGTAGGATTAATTACTAAGTTTAACACAGTTTTAGGGGGTCGAAGCTGATATTTTACCTTATGGGCAGGGGGATTGAGTTAAACTCTCTCCCATCTCTCACTCTCTTTGAACCAAGTGCGGTGTTAACCTCACTTCTATCTTTGATTGATTACAAAGTGGTCTTTCTTACGTGGGCGATAGATTGATGTTAGGGGTGACTTGTTCATGCTTCCCCTGTGAAGTAGAACTAAGATTCCCATGTTCAACTAAGTCCAAGGTTTCCCATGGGGAGACGGGATGGTGATGTGCATGGGTATGGATTTTAGTCGACTACTAAGAGGACTCCTCCAGGTCTGTTGGAGGAGGCACCTCATAGGGTCATTGGGAATTGAAAGAAAATATGTAATAATCATGGGGGATTTTTGTGTGAAACATGCCTATCTCTTCCTACCTTATAATGTTCATAGCTTGGTGTGCTACATAGATAGAAAATGTTTTGGAAATTTGAAGTGGCTCATATTCTATACTTTTGCATGTGGTGAATTCATTGAAGTATGAAGTATATGAAGTGTGAAGCAATTCAGTAGATGGTGGACCATGTCATCCAACTATTGCATCTAATAAAAATGTGGAAGAAATGAATAACAGGCAAGATCTGACAAGACTATTGTATGGAGAGGGACCACCATGTACTATACTTGACACTATAAATTGTCCGATAGGAAGTTCTCAAGGTTTTGAATTACATGGGTTGCTAGCACAATTCAGATATGATAAGGGGCATCTAACTCCTAAGGACAACTACACATGAAAGAGTTTAAATGTTGTGAACTTGAGTCAAGTATATGATACCTCTTTATCACGTGGCCCTTTAATTAGAAAAGATAGTTGTTTTTCAAGAGGGGAGCAAGCAAGGTTAACTTGCAAATGGGGCATTTGGGCAATCCATCCCATGCCATTTTAGTATGCACCCATCTCATGCCATTCTCTTTTTTTTGTTTGTAGAGCATTGGAAGCAGAAATATCGAGCAATACAAAGAGGTGGACAAAGGTGAAACTCTTCTCACTAGTACCCCTTCCCTAGTTATGTGGCTAATTACAGTGTGAAGTGAAAGGTGAGAAGGATCGAAGCTTGCACGCGAGCTATGGCGGGAGAGCAAGAGCAAGAAAGAGAGAGACAAGAAATGGGAACTCCAACAGTCACAATGTGTGACCGGGCCTTCCTTTATTCAAACTGTCACTAAAAGAATAAAGAATAAAGTGACGTGACGGGCGCCCGCCACCTGCAGTGTGCAGTGGCGGGTACTGTCAGTGTAGTAATACACGGGGCGGCACGGCGGAGGCGCCTTTACCCCCAACAACCTCCCACTTAAAGGCGAATCTGCCCTAGTGAAAGAGAAAAGAAAAAAAGAAAAGACAGTACAAATGTACATAGGTACAAGGGATGAGGAAAGGCGACATCTCATCCAACGCCCATCAACCTCCTGAGGAAGGCAAAGCGCTCAGTAGTGAGGCTCTTCGTGAGCAAATCTGCAGGATTCTCGTCAGTGGAGATCTTGACAAGGTCAACAGACCTGTCCTCCACGACACCACGTATGAAGTGATACCTCACCTCAATGTGTTTCGTCTTCGCATGGAAGACCGGATTCTTAGCCAACTGAATGGCACTCATAGAATCCGAATGCAGTGTAGGTGTAGCATCAATCCCAAGGTCAGCAACTAGACGGCCTAACCATATGGCCTCCTTGCAAGCCTCAGTGGCTGCAACATACTCGGCCTCAGTGGTAGACAAAGCCGTACACTTCTGAACCCTGGACATCCAAGAGATAGCCCCTCCAGCATAGGTGAATACATAGCCAGAAGTGGACTTCCTACTATCTGCATGTCCTGCATAATCGGAGTCAGTGTACCCCACGACCCCTGTATCCTGGCTGCCATAGCAAATACACATATTTGCTGTGCCCTTCAGGTACCTCATGATACCCTTCACGGCATCCCAATGTCTGCTGCCAGGTGTAGCCATATAGCGTGCCACAACACCAACTGCATGTGCAATATCTGGACGAGTGGCTATCATGGCATACATCAAACTGCCCACGGCTGATGCATAAGGGATCTTGGCCATCTCGGCCCTCTGCTCATCTGTCTGCGGACAATCGGCCTGTGATACCTTCACATAAGAAGGTAATGGACAGCCAATAGGCTTTACGTCCTGCATGCGGAAGCGCTCAAGGACTTTATGAATGTACTCCCGCTGTGAGAGATACAAAAGTCCCTGATGCCTATCGCGCTTAATACGCATCCCAAGTATATGTGAGGCCTGTCCCAAATCCTTCATCTCAAAGCTCTTCTTTAGCTGAGATTTAAGAGCATCTAGCTCATCATGAGCTTTCCCTACTATCAGCATATCATCAACATAGAGTACCAAGATAAGCAAACTGCCATCACGGGCTTTCTTCGTGTAAAGACACGGATCCATAGCACTCCTGCTGTAGCCCTGTGACTGCATAAAGGCATCAAACTTATGATACCATTCCCTAGGTGCCTGCTTCAAGCCATACAAGCTCTTCTTCAACTTGCACACTAGGTGCTCCCTGCCAGGTTCTGCAAAGCCCTTAGGCTGATCCATATAGATCTCATCATGCAAGTCCCCATGTAGAAAAGCCGTCTTGACATCCATCTGATATAGATCTAAGTCAAGCTGTGCAACCAAAGCCAAGACTAAGCGCAGGGTGGTCATCTTAACCACAGGAGAGAAGACCTCATCAAAGTCCACACCATGTTCCTGCTTAAAACCCTTTGCTACCAATCTAGCCTTGTATGTCGGCTTGGGGTGTCCAGGGGTACTTTTCAGCTTGTACACCCACTTGCATGGCAAAGCCTTCTTGCCCTTAGGCAAGGCAACCAAATCCCAAGTCTCATTCTTATGCAGGGAGTCTATCTCAGACTGCATAGCCCTCTCCCAGGAGTGACTGTCACCCCTGCGCATAGCCTCATCATAAGTGAAAGGCTCTCCTGCATCTGTAACCAAAACATAATGCATAGAGGGCTGAAATCTGTCAGGTGGACGTCTATCTCTAGCAGACCGTCTCACCGCAGGCTCTGCTGCCTGTCTAACTACTTGTCCAACATCCTGGCCCTGTGGAGGAACTGCTGCAGGCTGTACTACTGGCTGTGCTGGAGCTTTAGGCTCCTCCTGAAAGATCACTCTGCGGATCTCAACCACCTTCTCAGGCTGCCTGTGCATCTTGTCTTCATGGAAGACGACATCATGGCTGCGTACTATTTTCCGCGCCTGCGGATCCCATAGGCGATAGCCCATCTCTCCTGACTCACCATAGCCAAGGAATATGCATTTAATGCTCTTTGGATCCAATTTACTCCTCTTGTCCTTGGGCACATGGCAGAATGCCTCACATCCAAAGACACGGAGATGCGCATAAGAGGGTGGCTTACCAGCCCAAACTTCCTCTGCAACCTGGAAATCCAATCCACTGGAAGGCGATCGGTTTATGACATGCACTGACGTACTAACTGCCTCAGCCCAAAAACTCGGGGGTAGGCCTGCATGGCTAAGCATAGAGCGCACACGCTCCTGAATAGTCCTGTTCATGCGCTCAGCCAAACCATTCTGGGGTGGGGTGTAAGGGGCGGTCAACTGACGCTTAATACCCCTGTCATCACAAAACTGCTCAAAAGCATGCGAGACATATTCTCCCCCATTATCTGTCCTAAGGCATTTCAGCCTATACCCAGTCTGGTTCTCAACAAGAGCAAGCCATCTCTGAAAAACTGCCAAGACATCGGACTTCTGCTTTATGGGATAAGCCCACACTTTCCTAGAAAAATCATCAATGAAGGTAACGAAGTACTTCGCGCCACCCATAGACATGCAAGGCATAGGCCCACAAACATCGGAATGCACCAATGCCAAGGGCTCACTCATGCGTGGCCTACCCGATTTCTTATGCGTAGACCTATTCTGCTTACCATAAAGACAATGATCACACGAGTCAAAACATGCATAATCCAAAGGCGGAAGATACTGCAAACCAGATAACATTTTCATTCCTTTCAAAGACATATGCCCCAAACGGGCATGCCAAAGTGATACATGTGGGATAGAGCCCACTGCCAAAACATGGTCTACAGAAGACCCAGATACAACAAGAGGATAGAGGCTGCCAGCCTTGGCGCCTCTAGCAAGCACAAGTCTGCCTTTGGTAATCTTCCAGGTAGAATCCCCAAAACAGACATGAAATCCTGCATCATCCAACTGTCCTGCAGACATAAGACTACGCGTAAGTGCAGGTACATGACGTACATCCCTGAGCAAAAAGGAACTGCCAGTGGAAAACTGCAACTGAATATCTCCACAGCCCACAATATCAAGAGACCTGTCATCTCCAAGTTTGACTGATCCAGATACAGTACGGTAAGAGTGAAACCACTCACGGTAAGGCGTCACATGGAAGGACGCACCTGAATCCAATAACCAGCACTGTGCATACATACTAGGTGTCTCAGTCAAGTGTGAAGCATCAGAAGAACTAGTTGCAAGTATAAACTCATCACCACCATCGAACTCTTCAGTCTGCGTGACATTAATTTCCTCAATCTTGACGTTGGACTTCGCAGGTACTATGCTGCGATCAGAGGACTTCTCCTGCACTTTATCTTTCCCCTTATCCTTGCGCTTCTCATTGCGCAACTCATGACACTGTGGTCTAATATGGCCCTTTTTCCCACAATGATGACAAGTGACATTTGCATTGCGTCCACGCGACTTACTACGCGACTTGCCACCACGAGATTTAGACCGACCCTTCTGCGAGTCACGGCCTCGGCCATTACCACGGTCATACCTGTCATTCCTGCCTCTAACTGTCAAAGCATGACTACCACGAGAGGCATCCAAGTTTTTGCGATTCACCTCTTCCTGAAGAAGAGCACTCTCAACATCTGCCAATTTTAGAGTAGCACTAGAGGCACAAAGAGCAGTGCGGAATACATCCCATGACTCATTCAGAGTTCCAAGCAAGAAAAGAGGAGTTACTTCCTCTCCAAAGGTGATATCCTGCGAAGTCAGGTTCTTCAGTATAGCATGGAACTGGCTCAAGTGAGCAGACATAGTCGCATTATCCTTCATGCGCAGATCCATAAGCTGCTTCAACCAGTACATCTGACTCGCCGGACTTTTCTTATCATAAAGATTCTTGATCTTATTCCATAGATCCCATGCACTCTGTGCTTCCTCAAATACATTATAATGTACCTGTTCAGTGAGAGACAATACAATCGTGGACTTGCATAGCTCATCAAGTTCAAGCCAGTCGTCAATGTCCATAGTTTCAGGCTGCTCCCCACTCAACCGAAGTGGCTTAATCTGAGATTTCTGCACCAAAACCTGCCATATTTGACTCTTCCAGTAAGAGTAGTTGGTACCATCCAACTTTGTAATGTTAAAGATGGCACTATCATGCGAAGATGACGCCATTATGCAGGCTGGAAATGCCCAAACAGTCCAAAACTGCTTGCTGTTTTACTGCAGAAACTGCCCAAAAATGACCAAAACGGGGTCCAAAGGGTGAGCGAAGTGTGCCAAAAGTTGCTGCCCACTTAGTACTAGGTGCGGTACACCAAATCAGGATATTTCAGCATGAAAAGTACACCTCAGTCCACCAATAACTGCTTGCTGTAATAAATTGCAGGTATGCAGTCTAGAGAGCAAACTGTCCCAAAATAGGATCCAATGTCAAGCAAACAATGCTAGGTCCAAATCCGGCATGAAACGGACATAAGCAAGGCCAATGACAGTGAAAAGAACATGAGCTCAACACCAAGCATGTCAAAATAACATCTGCCAGTGAAAGGCACACCCCCAGACACTCTAGGCAAAGTGTTCCTGTAACTGCCAAAACCTGACACAAATAGGTATCTGCTCAAAGAGAAAGATCCAAATATGAGACTCAGCTCATAAGCATCCTGTGAACCAAGAGTACATCAATGCATATCCATAAAGATCGGAGTATGATCCCAAATTCTCAATGTGTATGTAGCGGCTCAAGACATAAACTGCTTCAAATACATGTAAGTGCTCCAATAGCATGCAACTGTCAAAGGTCAAGAAAGCATGTAAAATGCTCCCACTGGCACAAAAGGCATACAAAGCGAGCTCAGAAGCTCAAACAACCCAAGAGAAAGCACCAGTGATAAGTGACCCTGTCAATGCATCAAGCGCATCCGAGAGAGCATGACATACATGAAGCACCGGTCGTATTAACCATGAAGCAATACATAAGCCCAAATAAGCTCTCGGTCAACTCAATGACATCCAAATAGCAACCAAGATCAGTGATCAAGTAAGCCGGGAATGCTCAAATACATCCAAATCCAAGCTCCAAATGTCGGTATGGCATACACGAACCAAATAGCATATGTCACGAACCAAAGCATGTAATGCAAAAGCCTAACTGTCAAGCAGAGACATGAGGCATAGGTGGTCCACGAGCATGCCGAGTCGGTCCAAATGCCAGTGAAGACGGAGCTAATGCGAAGCTCAAAAGCATCCCATAATCTCATACATATGCTCCAAGTCGTCCCCAAATGTCAGAGATATCATGCCAAAGCTCAAAGCATACATCCGGTATCGGTAGGTAAGTGCCAAAGCATGTAAAGTACCTTCAGCCCACTGTTATTCCAGCATGTATTTACTGTTCTAAACAATAGATTTCAGCCCCAAATTCAAGCCAAAATCATGGTCAAACCAAATGCATACATCCCCAATACATCCGGGTAGGAAGTAGACCACATACGGGCATCAAACAAGGTAACCGGAGTAGAGTATAAGCATTAAATGCCAATGCCAAGTGTGGCTGCCCTGTTTCCAGCACTGTATAACAGTAAATAACAGTCCCAAATCAGCCAATATTTCAAGCCAAAATCATGGCATAATCATGTGCATACATTCCCAAGGCACTAGGCATCATGTAGATCGCATACGGGCATCAAATAGCACAACCGGAATGGAGTATAAGCAACAAATGCTAATGCCAATGGTGCTGCCCTGTTTTCAGCCTGTTATGACAGTTTATGACAGTCCCAAATCTGAAGAAATCAGCCCTGAAAGATCAAGACCAATGCCCAAAGCTTGAATGACATCAAACATGAAGTCTATAGCCCTCTTGATCAAGGTAGAGAGCAAGAAGCAATGGCCAAGTGTGGAGCTGAAGTAGATGAGTGCTCACAGCCTGGAAAAAATGATGCAATCTGCCCTGTTGGTGCTGAACTTGCTGCTGCTCCACATGGGCTGAAAAAGGGGGTAATGGGGGGCTCAATGATGGCCCAAGGTAGGCACATACCAAGCCATGAAGGCCCAATGTAAAGGGGAGGGAAGATATGAGCTATGGAGCTCAAGAAGAGTGGCTGCCCTTTGTTCCTGCCCTGTTTCAATCTGAGAATACACTCAAATGCCTGCAAATGCTGAAGCAATACCTCAAGGGCAAGGCCCTGATGAAGCTCAAGAAGGCCAGGATGGAGCTCGGGAAGCCGGGGAGAGTCGGGAGCTCAAGAGGTCGGCTATGGCTGCCGGGATGGAGACCCAATGCGTGAAGCGAGTCGATGCGAAGGTCGGGAAGCACGGAGTCGAGCTCGAGCAAGAGAATGCCAAGCTCTGATACTAGTTGAAAGGTGAGAAGGATCGAAGCTTGCACGCGAGCTATGGCGGGAGAGCAAGAGCAAGAAAGAGAGAGACAAGAAATGGGAACTCCAACAGTCACAATGTGTGACCGGGCCTTCCTTTATTCAAACTGTCACTAAAAGAATAAAGAATAAAGTGACGTGACGGGCGCCCGCCACCTGCAGTGTGCAGTGGCGGGTACTGTCAGTGTAGTAATACACGGGGCGGCACGGCGGAGGCGCCTTTACCCCCAACATGAAGCTTCCAAAAAAACAAACAACTACAGTGTATGAACATTGGAATAACTTGTTGTGTTGGAAAAATATGTACATATAGATACAAGTGGTGAGACAAAATTGAACTTAATAATTGATCCAAAACTGATCTATTGATACATAAGAGGGGTGTTGTATTAGCATTTATTGGATAGTAGATGCAAAATGGGGGAGTTGGAAACTAGCGTACAATAGGATAGGATAGTCGATCTAAAAGAGGGAAGTAGCTGCATGGATGCTACCTCTATGAAATGCTACACTTGCTATCTAGGAAGCCACATTGCATCAATTGTTGGCTCTTCGGTGGTGTGTTGTTTTTGAGCTTCTCAAAGCTTCTCTAGATGCACTCTTCATGCCATTTGATGGTGAGGACCATCAATATGTAGCTGCAAAGGGTGATCATCTAAACCTCTTGTACCTTCCCATAGGATTGTGCCTCAACTACTAGTACTTCATCTTCCCATGCTCTTCTTGCAAGTTTTGCTTGTCATTGTGCCTCTCTTTGTCATTTGCTTGCCTCAATTGTAGCCTCTCTCTCTCTCTCTCTCTCTCTCTCTCTCTCTCTCTCTCTCTCTCTCTCTCTCTCTCTCTCTCTCTCTCTCTCTCTCTCTCTCTCAATGTAATCATCTGATGTTAGAATAAGGCTATTGCTATAGTCCACAAATGCCTCCCTAGGCGCACGATGGAATGAAACCTCTAACGGAGGTAAGTGCAATATGTGTAGAATCCTTGTGGCATCGTCTAAAGGACTTTGATCTATTGGTTATGTAGACTCATCTTCATTAGGCAACATTTCATTAGCCCCCAACAATGTCAATGCCTTTATGGCTTGACCTTCTATATGCTCTTCCATTGGGGTGTTGGGAACTTGTGATGCAAATTCCTCTAGCATCCCTTCTTCACTTGCAATGACATTCATGGTTTGGGAGGGCATCCCATCAAATTGTAGAGCTCTTGGATTAAGAGGCCATATCATGGTGGCCCTAAAACTAGCTATGATATTGCTTTCAGTGCATGAAAGTTGGAAAGCCTTGGTTGCTATTGAAGCTAGTTCCTCCTTAAATGCTTGAGTGCTTTGTGTCCTATGCTACTAAGTCACCCTTTCTTTATGGAAATGTGTCTTCAATGATTTGAATAGGGTCACATCCAATGCTTGAAGCTTATGATAAGTGTGAGCTGGCAACGTGATGATATCAATATCCCATGAAGCAAGCTTCTCAACAATTGAAATATAAACATGGTTGCCATGGCCATCAAGAATCAACAAGTGCCTATTTGCAAAGCCCATAGACTCGTCAATACAATTTTAGAAATGATCCATCCATGCATGGAACAACTCCATGATCATCCATGCTTTCCTTTTCATGGCCATGATAGCTCCCTCTTCACAATCTTGGATATAATTTCCACCAACCCTTTGTTCTTTGAAAATGTAGTATCCAAAAATTGCATTACCATCAGCATTAATACAACATAAAACTATCATCCATTTCTTAGAGTCTGTGGTAATTCCATACATAGCTCTCGTCCCTTTGCATGCAAGTACTCTCATGCCTTTATCTCTAGAGCCTTGAAAGCTCGTCTCATCAGCATTCCAAATGTTGCTTGGGGGGTCGTTGTGTAGATCATATAGTTTCTTCAAGTTGTCATGGAAGGTCATTACAATTTCTAGCCGAAAACTAATGGCCTTGGATTGCTCCAAGGATTCACTTACTCAAAGCACCAATTCTAGATGTCGCGTGTGAAAGCAATCCCACTAACTCTTCCCGGGAATGCCTTGACTCAATATCGAATGCTTGGTTTGACATATTTCAGCAACTTTGAGCCTCACATCAAGGATATAAATACCATGGCCCGAATCACATTTTTTGAAAAACCAATCAAGAAGAGTTTCCTCTTCTTTTGTAGTTAACATTGTAGCTGGTCCCTTTGCCTTCTTATTAGTCCTCCCCGCTTGCCAATTTAGAATTGCTAAGGCACTCATCCCATATCTATTAGCACACTTTCTAAGAGAAACCCCCGCATCATGATCAACAATTGCCTGAGCCATGTCTTCAATAGTCCATTGCTTGACTACTTTCTTTCTTTGTACCTCTATTGGTGGTTTAGTAGGTTTGTTTGTAGTAGTGTTGATGAGAGGGGTTTTTCCTAAGCTCCTTTGGAGTGAGATTTCATGTGTTGGACTTGTGGAGAAGAGGCTTTGCATCATTGTGTGGGATTGAACCTCCCCTTTAGGCACTTGTTGCTTTGAATAGTAGACTTTGTCATCTATAAGAAATATGCCAACACAAGACACATGATTTGCTGCATTCTAGCATGGAAAATATATCCACAACTACAAACCAACCTTCTTAGATTTGCATTTGAGAAGTTGATGATGTATCAAGGATAAATAGTTGGAATATGTACCTTGTAAGGCAAATTGATAGCTACTACATGTCCTTCAAAAGAGATGAATAATCCTTTATAGAGAATTTCTTCTTGGGTGGATGTGTCATGTTGTCTACAAACAAAGACTGCCTCTTAGAGGTAGAGAGATGCTTTGCAACATGTATGGAGGATGCTGAATGGAGTGCACAAGGTTGGATACACAGCTTGGATGGGTCTTTTGGAGCCTTGCAAAATGCAATGGGCTTGATGTGAATGTCACCACAACAACAAACACGCACACTATTCCTCTACAGGAGATTATTAGTGCATAAGAATTGGGCAATGATAGATACTCTCTCAAACACACATCTTTTGCATTCTCAAGGGGAACCAATAGAAGACATTGGATTTAATCAGACATTGACAAAGAGAATTGGAAGATAATTGCAAGTAGAATCTAAATTGCTTACTGTGTGATTGGCCAATACAAATTGGTTGGCCTGGTAGTGAATCACTCACTAGTTTGGTCAAGTAGGAGCAGGGAAGAATATATAGGGAACTATGGGCATGGAAGGTTATGGAGGGAAATTGGAACAATATGTAGTGACTTGTTATGAGAATTTGGAATATTATGGTTCGCTTGTTGTGGACTATGGCCGGCTTATTGTGAGAATTCAGAATACTAATCACTTGACTTGTGAGAATCTGAAATACTAATCACTGGTTTCGTCACAGTAGAAGCCTTCAAGAATAGCCAGTGAAAAAAATGCAAGTAATAGCAATACATAGGGAGAGGAAGCATGCTTGCTATGGAGTATGGAATAGAGGGAGAGTAGGAGGAGATAGAATAGAAGTTTGATGTAAGTGTTGCTATCATGACCATTTTCTTTTGCTATGCACTACTTAGTATTGATCCATGACATGTTCTATGATTGACCAAATCAATTGGGTAGAATTTGAATTGTTTGATTTAGGAGAATTTGAATTCATTTAAGGTATAGGTGGATGTGGTATTAGCATGATGCTATGCAAGTATTAGTTGCAAGATAGGGCGGCTGAGTATTGAGACTTTGGATTTTGTGGGTTTTTGTAGGAAGGAAGCAATCATGGTTGGTGTGGGGGCCAATAAAGTGACGAATGAGTTTGTGGGTTTTTGTAGGAAGGAAGCAATCGTGGTTGGTGTGGGGGCCAATAAAGTGACGAATGAGTTGGAGAAGAAGAATGTAGTGTGCAGTGAGAAAGAGAATTCACTTTTTTTCCCCAAAGAATGCGTACGTAGTAGTTAGACATGGGATAGGCCTATAGGAATAGTGATGTGGCTCAAGCCTAGAAAAGGCACAAATAGAAACAAAAAATAGAACATTTTGACTATGTAACAAATTGTTTTGAAAAAGATAAGCCTTTTTTTAAAAAAATAGGCTAAAACTGTGCTATCATTGGGCCTAGTAGTGCCAAGGTTTTGTGCCATTACTAGTTGGCCATTCAACAACTGGCCCCCCTTAACCTAATGTCTTGTATATTATAAGTAAAGATCGACATTCTTGGTTTGATTGTTGGGATAGAATCAATTGCTCTGAGACGTTTGCATGCCCATTGTGTGGCAGAATACGAGGTTTGTGCACTTGAGATTGGGATTGAGTGGAGGGATTGATCTCCCCATTTTGCATCATGCTTAATTCAAAACTCACATGACTAAAATTAAAAATCAAATTGGTGAGGAATTGATTCAAATGTAATTTGTTCTTTTGAGTAGATGAGATTAGGTGAAAGGTAAGTAATAGCAAAAAACCTTTTAAAACCCATTCAAAGAGAGAAAAGTTTGACCCATGATATGTTATAGTAGAGATTATAGTGTTATGGATGATTGCTATAGTAGATTAATGTGCTTGATGGACATGTGAGCAATTGGCAAGGAGACAATCAGGTAGAGGCTATAGTTGTTAAGTTGTGCATAAGAGGAAGGATAGAACCGCGAACAACAATCGCATCCCACAACCAAAGGTGGCTTGAAATTTTCATTTTAGGGGTACTTTGTGACTTTCTTTCTTTTAAATACAAGAGATTAGGCACAAGGGGCTTTTGATCGATTCCTACATAGTGAAGTTTAGAGTAGGGAATTACACTCCCTATATGCAATTGTAGGGAATTGTAGATGAGCGAAGAGATTTTCCTGCATTCTCTAAGTCTTTCTATATAGGAAACTATATAAGTTTCAATATTTGATTTAGATATCATGGTTTAGATCCAAATATTAAACTTTCCATAAATTTTATATAAAAAAAGCATGTAGCAATTACCATGGATATGTGTATGTCCATGCATGTACAAGTGGTGTACTTTTTCTATATCGTTGTGTGCGCGCGCATGCACATTACAAGGCACACGTACACACATACAGTAGAAGATCAGCATGGTTTGATGGCATTAGAAAAACCAAAGTGATGGTCGAGTGATCATCATTATTGATCATGCATAGCTTCAAAAGAATGTAAATTTTCCCACATCATTCATGAGGTATATCTTTCCAAGCAAACCATTCTTCCCATGTGATCAATAGGTTGATTTTCATCCAATATATGCTTTAAAATGAAAAAGACAAAAAAGTTGTCTTTCTTCAAGCTAACAAATTCTATATCGTGTAAAAGGGCCCTATGGTTGACAAAACTGAGGATAATATATAGCTTATGGAATCAAATCCCATGCAATTAACAAATTAATAAAGAAACGTATGGGTGATGGTTTTGAAGACACCCGTATCCTCGATGATAATATATAAAATTGCATGGATCATAAGTGACCTAAAAGTGCAATTTCCTTGCAGTGACTACCAAATCTATTTGTACATGTAAATAAGCTTTAAAAACGTATATGTATCATTAGAGATGGTAGATGGAAAAAGTCATTCAATATGAAAGTAACTGAGCCATATCTCCTATATATTCCATCATAAGCTACTTGTGATTTATTTTCTCTTAGAACAACTAGGTTCGATAGCATGACTATATAATTTTGTGGAGCAATCCAATTGCACAATTGCTACTAATGTGGTGCACCCAAATGTCCAAGTTCAATCTCAAAAATCTTGTTACAATGCAAGATAATTAATGTGAGTAGATTAGTTTGCCATATTTTTATGAAAAGGCTAGACGTATCTAAGTGATGATACAAAACCTTCCTATGAAAGTCACAAAGAGAGCTTAAAATATGGAGGCTTTTATGCAAAACAAACTATAGGAATCAAAACACTTGGAAGATTATGCTCAACTATATGGTATTTTGAATCACTAGATATATAAGTTAAAATATATTCTTAACCACAAAAACATGTGGTTAAGTTTTGCATTAGAAGAGAGTATATAGGTTATGGAAGCTCATCACCATTGTTACTTCAAAATGATAGCACATTCAATTAGGGGTTTATGAATTTCATTCAACTATTCACTTGATGTGTGTTTATTGTAGCATCACCATGATGCAAGATTTATTCAAGGAAATTGCCATCATGATGCTAAGAGAAATTAACTATGGAAAAATACATCATAGCGGCCCCTCCAGACCATTATAGTAATCATGAGCCGATGAATCCTTCAATGTATGTTGATGAGGCTACTCTCAAAATACGAGACCCTTTCAAGTTGTGCCTTGGATAGATCCAAACTACATAATGAAAGCGCATGAACTTCTACCATGTCTATACATTTGCATCTTCCTCTCAACATGCATTAGGAATTGCTCAATGACTATGAGGGGAGAAGTAAGAAATGCATTTGCTAATGCCAATAGTCCTAGCATGATTGTACCAACCAAAAATAATGGGATCCTATACATGACACATGCCCAAATCTCAAGATGTGCTCAAATGCCATGTTAGCCTCCTACAAGATGCTCCAGCTAGATGCCTTAAAGAGAACCTTATAAAAGAGATTCAATGCCCACATAACTAGAGCCTCCATACTAGTCTCTCATGGTCAAGAGTTATCCATAATTTAAACATCTTGATCACATGCTTGAAATCAAAGTAAAGAAATAGTTGTGCACAAAGTAGGAGATTAATAAAATGTTGATGATAATGGTGACTCTCTATTATTGGTTCCATAAGGGTGGATGCCATAAGCTAGATGCACTTCTTGCTGAGGATTTAACCTCAACCAAATCAAGAAAGCCTTCCATGAAAGGAGAATATACTCTCTCTTGCTCTAACTAGCCTTTCAACTAGAGGCCATGTAAAAATCTTCATATACTTGAAGAATCTTCATCTTGGAGTTATCTAATTAGACAATGTTAGTTTAAACATATGTGAGACACAAATACTTCATTTGATAGTGGGACATATCTGATAAGACCTTGATCCATCTTCCCATAAATACTCTAAGAAGAGGTTTTGTAGCCACTACAAAGAGAAATGGAGCTAATGGACACCCTTAATGAGCACAAATTTATAGCATAAATCCCTTGAATAGTAGATTATTAATACACATTTGAGAGGATACATTTGCAAACAAGGATTGTATCAACTTAGGCTAGCCCAATCAAAATCACAACACTTGCAAAACCCTTGGTAATATTTTCTGTTAGATATGGTCATAAGCCTTCTTGGAATCTATATTGACAAGGATATATTACTTGCTAAACTTCATCACATAGTCAACAAAATCAAAAAATGTTCAATCTATGATCTTGAATCATCCTTCCAAAGATGAAGCCATATTGCATAACAAAATATTACAATGGTAAAAGGAACTCAATAGGATGTTAGGCCCATGGATGAGGGGGTGGCCCTATACATAGACTAGATGTGCTTCAAAGAAAATGGAAAGAAGACTACTTTATGATTAGAGATGGCATTTCATCGGTTGGTTGTGTGGACAACATTTTTGGGCAAGGGGTCAAGCCTGCCCTAGATTGTGGCTACATATACTAGATGTGCTTCAAAGAAAATGGAAAGAAGACTACTTTATGATTAGAGGTGGCATTTCATTGGTTGGTTGTGTGGACAACATTTTTGGGCAAGAGGTCAAGCCTGCCCTAGATTGTGGTTACATATACTAGATGTGCTTCAAAGAAAATGGAAAGAAGACTACTTTATGATTAGAGGTGGTAGTTCATCGGTTGGTTGTGTGGACAACATTTTTGGGCAAGGGGTCAAGCCTGCCCTAGATTGTGGTGGGTGCAGATGTCAAGATGTAGTATACATTGACATTTGTGTGATAAATTGACTAGACGTACGTGAAAACAAAAAGGCTGCTTCTATGAGATGTAATTTTTCCTTTTGAGCATTTAAAATATTTGGGTGAAGTAATGTAAAACCAACCTTCCTAGGTAGGTTTAGCTGGCAATGTCTAATATGAGAGTGGAAGAGAGATAGAAAAAAAAGAAGAGGAAGTAAAAGTGGCAATATTCTTATTATACTATATATATATATATATATATAGTTGTGATGTTGCTACCTTTGTTGGTCTAGCCCTCTACCCAAGCAAGAATTTCCCACTCTCTTTGTTCACAATAAAATCCAATAAGCAAAGAAGTAGAGAAGTAGAAGGAAGTAGAAGGAGATCTTGCAAAGGGAACAAGAAGGAAGCAAAAGGAGATCCTATAGAGGGAAGTAGAAGGAAGATGAGCTACAAAGAGAAGCAATGATGCAAATTGTTGGATTACAAGAATTTGAAACTAAAGAGTTATGGGAGTACTAGAAAGAGAGAAAACCTTCCTACGTGGACTTTGCAGTTTTGCAATTATGACTTATACTGGGTGCCCTACAATTCGAGCAATTAATGTGGCTCTCATAGTGTACCAAGCCTTCCAAGACATTGATGAGGCTTCGAAAGTGCCTTTGGCATTCTGAAATCTATCTTTGCTATTCCACTCATTTTTCAAGTAATCTATGCAGGATGAGTTTTGTGTTTATGTTATGTAATTAGGTCTTTTTTTTTGTAATTATGTTGTGTTGTATGATGAGTTGGCCCACCATGATTTTATGTTAGGAAGAACTTTGGAGAGACCTATGGAGCATCTCTCATTGTCAAGGTTGACATGCAATAACAATTATTGTGGGTCACTTTCTCCATTACTTTACCAACGCGAGGGTTCCGAAGTGCTGGACAGTCCTTTGAATGATGACCATTTCCCTCCACCAATAGATGACACTATAATAGAAATTTTGTTTCCCATAGATGAGTGAAACACAATTGTGCTTGACATAGGAAATAAAAGCGAGTCCAAACTCAATTATTTGATTGAAATATAGACAAAAGAAGCTCTTGAGGTTTCCAAGTCTGTATTCATTAAGCCCAAAAAAGAGTTATGTGATCCCAAAATTCTAGACTTTGTTTTGGTTGACAAGGAACTGCAAATGGCAACACTTGAGACAGTAGGGGCTCCTCTTTTTGCTCAGTCCACTTTCAAAGTTAGGAAGAGCTATTCTACCAAAAATGGGTTGGAGAAGCTATTGTTGTTGCTTAGGTTTTACTTAGCAATGCATCACAACAAAGATAGTTCGTCATTGTTGGGGTCACAAATCTAAGAAAAATTAGGTTGTTTAGAGTGGGGAGACCTGGTATGGCTGGCCAATTTAATACCAGAGATGAAGTTGTGAGGTCGCATTAGTTAGACACAGTTTGGCTAGAATTATGTGTTTCTCTTTAGATACTCTTGGAATCTTTAAAAAGTCAATTATGATGGGATAGCAACAATATCACTTGGGTAGGTGGTTGGGTGAGGGTGCTACAAGTAATGTTTATGTTGTAAAAGTGGAAAATCAAGAGTGTGTTGTAAAAGTGGCCAAAACAAGTCACGATATTTCTATGGATGTTAAAAACTTTCAAAAATTTAAGGACATCAATGGAATTCCTACAATTGTTATGAGTGACTCACTATCAAATATATTCATCACACATGTGGCTAGATAGTTTAGCTTGGAGCTGTTGTTTAGGAAAAATATGCAAACACGTGTAGGGGAGCTAGTTGATACTTTGAAGTGTGCACATGACAGAGGCATAGCAAGTCGAGATATTAGGATGGCAAATAGACTGGTTTACTGAAGATCAATTTATCATTTTGGACTAGGGATATGCTTGTGCCTTTACACGAATTTGTCAGCTATGGTAGGCACTACACATTTTACATTTGCAAGGGTTCTCAAGATAGTAAAGGAAGGGGGCATCATGTTTTTTTTGTTGAAGTTTATAATGATTTGGCTTTATTGGTATGGAGTTTGTATGCACTTTCGTGGCTTAATTACCTACATGTGTAGAAGGCCTTGAGAGACCTTGACAATGATGAGTTTGCACAAATTCAGGAATTCTGGGAGAATGAGATGAAGGATACTCCACATTGGCAGGATGCTGAGAGGTATGATAAACAAGGTGATTATGTTGGTGTCAAGCTTTGAATAAATGGCTAGGTTAAGATTTGTATGTAAAGTGCCCCCCGGTATGCTAAACAAGGTGATTATGTTGGGGTCAAGCTTTGGATAAATGGATAGGCTAAGATTTGTATGTAAAGTGCCCCCGGGTATTTCGAATATTTTGTTTTCAAGCAAAGAGGCCACTCTTTGTTAGTTGTTGTTTGGGTCTTCACACATAGCTCTCTTGCTCAATGGGTGTCCATATATGATATGATGTAAGGGCAAAAGCCCCCCTTGGGGTTCCAATTGCCTCTATTGTTTCACTTTGTAGTATCTGTTTGTGTTGGTGTGTTCATTCTTGGACATAGTAGTCTCCAATGGAAATATTTCCCTCTATTGTTTCTCTAGAAAATAGAAAATTATTTAATCTTATGGGGCTTTGAATTGCTTTGTCTCATGATCTACTATGATTGGTCTACTAGGGCTTTGAACTTTTGTTATTGCTTTGTCTATAATGAATTTCCTTGTTGCTTTGGATGTCATGGTTGCTATCCTAAAGGAATGTTGAGACTCTATGGGTGTTCGGAGAGAGGCCGAACACCCATAGAGTAGGCTAGGGTTAAGTCACCTTAGTCTAGACTAGACTAGGGTTAAGTCACCTTAGTCTAGAGTAGGCTAGCGTTAAGTATAAAAGTTGGAGATGTAACTTGTGGGGGATCTTTTTGCCATTTCAGGAAATACATGCTTTGAGGTTCCTTCCTCCCACCAACTAAGAGGGTGCATGCTCTTAGCCACCAAGATATGGGGTGCATACCTTGTCCCACCTTGACATGTGGTGAGTATTCATGTTACAGCTTACATTTATGATTCTCAGCCTTCCATGGCAATACTATTTCATGCCTAGCTAGCTTGGATATGGCTTCCTTGCAAACATGGTGCATTTCTTGTATTTCTTTGCAAGCATAGTGTAATTCATAAATTTCTACTTATTTGATTTGTTGTGAGAACTAGTATATTACATTGGTATCAGAGCATAAACTTTGATCCATGGGAAGAGTCATTTTCTTGGAGAATTTAGTCATAGGGACAAGAACCAATTAATTGGAGTACCAAGATTTGGTCATAGGGTTTGGTATAGTTCAAATTATGACTGGTCAGAGTTCTCTGAAACAAGTCGGGACTAATTTTGGAGGTTTCTTGAAGAAGATCTTAAGGAAGATGGAGGTTCTTGGCTGAAATAACAGGATGTGGTCAAATGAAGGTCCATTTTGAAGGTTCTTGACCCTTCAAAATGGACCAGTTTCTCTCTCTTCTTTCTCTTAAGATTTTCTCCAAGAATCCATGGCTTCTACTGCTTCAATCTTTAATCAGTGAACTATTCCCTGATGAGACACCAGAGCTTGACTCTTTGTGTCATGAGCTTCATGTAGAGTAGCCTTATGCCTTGACTAAGGCAACTCTCAAATTGTAGGACAAGAGGAGCTGTTTGTGCAAATTGCACTGATCTCATCTTTTTCTCCCTCACAAAAATTAGCAATGTTAGGCTGAAGCTAAGGCATAACAAGCTTAAGCAATCATTATTATTGGTCTTCAGCAAGCATACATGGTTATTTCACACTTCCCTGATCATTCTTGAGCATTCTTGAGCTTTCTAAACCCTGGCTATGGCAGATTTATGATAGGAGTGAGTTTTTTCTAAAATTTCTTCCAAGTATCACAAGGTTTTTTTTCTATCAATCATCATTGAGCTTCTTCAGCACTCATTAAACTGACCTTGAAGATTTCTTGCATGTTTAGAGCACTTCTACTCTTGAAATGAAACAAAATAGGGTGGCCACTTGAATTTTCAGAATTTTTGAGCTTTGAAGGATGGAATCATGAGTCTTTTGGTTCTTGATGCCTCCTAAGGCTTCTATGCATGGGATTTTGTCAAGAATTGATGGTCTTGCTTCAATATTGCAAGAATAGGGCTTCTTCTTGGATTGCAAGTCCACATTTAGGCTACAAGGATCACTTCTATCAAGCTTTTGGATATTGGAGCTTTCTTGAAGAGAAATTGGAGTCTATGAGCTACATATTCATAATAGGGATTGTAATTTGAGGATATTCTTGGCTACATCAAGTGGGAGTTCAACAATTTCAAGTCTTATATGGGTATTGGAGCTTCCATATTCATCTACTTCAACAATGCAATAGGTATTTCTTAATTTTTCTCTTAATACCTTTAAAATCCAATTGCTTAAGCCATCCATTTGTTGAAAAGGGATAATTAAAGAGTAATCCCATTTAAGAATTACCATTTGATTGCATATAGACCCAACTTAGGGTTGAATGATGTCATGTTGAAATCTTTTCATCTTTCCCAATAAAAAAATCAATAGCCAATTGTTGCTAATTCCTTCCATTTGTTGGAAAATTTGTGCTAATCCTAACCTTGATTGCTTGATGTGATTGTTTGCAATGTGGATGAAAGTAAAATCAATTAGTAAGTGGAAAAAAATTGTAAAGCAGTGAGTCACTGCTGTAGGTATTCCTTACCTATATCCATTTCATTTTCAGCCCTATTCCATTTCAATTCTTGCATATCATGAAATGGAAAAAATTTGATTCAACCATGCATATCATGCTTTAATTTTTCGAATACTAGCTCTTCCATGTATATTTTGATTGAGGAAAAAAGTTGAAGCTAGACGAGATAGCAAGACAATAGAGAGGTGACCCTCCCTTGCCATTTAAGACTCCGTAGGGGTGCACAACCTAGCCTGGAAGGAACTTTGCACACCTTTCGGAGTTTCAAAGCCCATCTAGGTGTCTGTCCTACCATTTTATCCCTCACCATAGGTGGTGGACCACGGAAGACCACTTGGAAAAGAGTGGATGAAGAATGGAAGACTAATGGTACCAAACATGACAATTTGTGACATCCTTGAACAGATATACAAGTCTTTTCAACACGTACCTATTAGTTGCAAGTGTTCCATGGATATCAACAGGTGCCTTATAGCCCATCACAAGTTAATTAATTGCTTTGGGGGTCTACAAGTAATATAGGACTCATTTCAGGGTGAAATAGGGCTTCTACAGGGTGTTAACAGGTTGCAGGAATTCACTGGACGGGTACACAGTTTCTATTACATAAAATTCTATCTGATTTGGGATCTTGATAGCTTGATTTGAAGAGGGGATGTTAACGTTTCATTTGAATAAAAAAATTTAGTAATCGGACATTTGGAGCAAAAGTTATGGCCAATTTTCTGTCAGGGGGTCCAGTGGACTGCACCTAGACAGGCTGACAAGGGTGCACTGTTTGAGTTCATTTTATCCATATACCCTATTGTAAGCTGAGATCTTGCTAAATCTAGAGTATTCCTGATATATAATCTTTGTTTTGATTAATAAACCACTGGCATTGGTGCAATACTGAGCAAGTTATTGACAAATTTATTCCCCACAGTCATTTTCATTGCACCTATCCCTAATGGCAAAAAACAAGAGAAAAGATCAAGTCATGGAGACCATTCAAGAAGATATTAGAGGATACATAAACAATCAAAACAACACTAATGAAGCCCTCAATCATGACCAACAAGATAATGATGTAAGTGTTGGTAATGCTCATAGTGCATGATTAGGTAATGATGGAAATCCCTTGTCTCAGGAACCTTTTGAAGATCGCATGCTTTCAAGAGAGATGTGTATGCTGAACATTGGGATGCATGATCAATATGAGAAACTTTCAAAATCCTTTTGGGGAAGGTTAAGAACACATCCAACAAAGTGGATGAAGGACTTCAACAGCTTGTGAAGTTTATGAAGAGTGGATTTGAGGATGTAGTAGCAGCTATCAAGGATTTGAAGACTCAAACCACATCTTTTACACCAAATGAATCCATTATTCATATTGAAAATACTGACCAGCCTTCAATATGAAAGGAAAGGGGGTTGATCAGTCTATTATGTCAACCTTTGAGAAAGGAGAACCATCCACATTGAGGAGTACTCATTACCAGCCACCAAAATCATCAAAGCACCATGCTCATCCTCAATTCAATCCAAGATGTGAGGTTACTTATGAAGAAGAGGAGGACATAGAAGAAGAAGAGAATGAAGAGTTTCATAGATGTGACCCCTTCTACAAAATTTTTCCCTCTCAATCTACCATAAAGGAAAAAGAATCAAACTTTCATAATAAGAGTGAAAGATTTTATGAAAGAAGGTCATTTCATGATATCACCAACAAAGATAATTTATTTTATGGTCAGCCCACTAATGGACCGCATCATTCTTTTGGATTGGGACAACCAAATCATGGTGGTAATAATCCTAGACAAAACTCTTTTGGAAGAGATTGAATTAATAGAAATTTTTTGAGACAATCATCTTTTGGGCAGCACTCCAACAATTTCTAGCCAACTTATAATGAAAGAAAGTACAAAGAAAAGATTACAATTTCTAACTTCAAGGGGGATAATGCATCTCCAATGGAATGGGAAGAATGGGTAAACAAATTAGAGATGTACTTCACACTTTTTCCTTGCCATGATGAAGCCAAGATCTATTTTGGAACACTCCATATTGAGGGCTACGTGTATACATGGTGGAGATATATGCAAAGAGTTGGTCACAATTTTACTTCTTGGGAGGATTTTAAGAAGGCAATGTTGGAAGTGTTTGTCTCTCCAATGGAAAAAGAAAGATTGCAAAGAAGATGGTATAGTCTTCAACAATGAGGCATGTCCGTTCGTGATTACTCTAACATGTTCCTTAATCTTTCTATGTACATTGAAGGGATTGATGATTTGGCCAAGTTAACAAATATATCTTTGGTCTAGATTCAGCCCTCTCTTCGGAAGTAGGTGCAATGTAGCCCAAGACAATTCATGAAGCCATTTTATATGTTGAAAGGTATGGGCAAAAATATAGAAGAGAATCAATGGCGGTTTAGCCAAGAAGTACAGGGTATTCATTACCTAATCAATCTTCAAGGATTGGAGCATATTTTAGCCAGCAAAGGGATGTTTATAGGCAAGAAGGCAAGGTAACTAGTACCTACAAGAGTAATTACAGCAAGGTGCCTACATATCCAAGGGTCTATGGATCAAAACCAAGTGGAGGAAATGGTTATAGACCAATGGCTGAAGCAAAACAAAGCTTTGCAAGGGTTGAAAATGCACAAAAGGGATCTCATAACAACACTTACTTCAAAGTTCTTTTAAATGAACAAATTAGAGACATGAGGGCCAAAGGGTTATATTTCAAGTGTGGAGAAAAGTGGACACAAGACCATAGGTTGAAATGCAAATCCAAAAATAGCAAGCTTAACTTTGTCATCATTGATGAGCCAGATGAGGATGAAATTGAAGAGGGGAATGTATTTCATGTGGAAGCAAACCCTATGGTTGAGAAATGCATGACGAGGAGGATGAAGGAAATAATGATGAATTCTATGATATTGTGGAGAGTTTTTCTTTTGATTTGGGTGGTTCTTTATGTGTAATTTCTCATGATGCATGGACTGGTTGTAAAGGAGAAAACACCCTTAGACTTGAGGGGTTGATCAATGGTAGAACAGTTCACCTTTTTATTGATATGAGCAGCACCCATAGCTTCATTAATACTAAATCGTTGCATGGGTTGAGATTTCTTCCTCAACAAATGCAAGTGCCATTGAAGATTCAGGTAGCTAATGGAGCTTATGAATCAAGTAATGAAGTATGCCTACACACTCCTATTACTCTATCTCCGTCATGTATTATGGAAGTGGACTTGATCACTTTGGAAATGAGTGTCCCATAGATATTGTCATTGGCTGCAATTGGTTGAAAACCATTGGAAATTTTTCTTTGGACTTGCAAAATATGCTGATGGAATTCCAATGGAATGGACAGCCTATAATATTGAAGGGCATTGGCCAAAAGCAAATGGAACTCATCTCTATGAAGAAGATGCATAAAGAAAACAATGCACAGTCATGCATATTCACTCTTTTGCTTGTGAAAGTGGATGAAGAGCAGTCACCGAATAAGCCATCATCTTCTTCAAAGCAAAAGGATCCAAGAATGGAAGAGCTATCGGAGGAATATAAATATTTATTTCAGCAACCATTATCTTTACCTCCAAAGAGAGAGGTAGACCACCCTATTGACTTGCTTCCCAACACAAAACTCATCAACAAACCTCCCTATTACTTGTCAAAGTTTGAAAGGGAAGAGGTGGAAATACAAGTTAAAGAGTTATTATAAATGGGTTTAATTCAGCCAAGTCAATCTTCGTTTGCCTCTCTTGTGCTCTTGGTAAAGAAGAAAGATGGATCTTTTCCCATGTGCATTGATTATAGGGAACTGAATAAGTCCACGGTGAAGAATAGATACCCGATTCCTCACATTAATGACCTCTTGGATGAGCTCAAAGATCAAATGAAGAAAGGAGATGAGTATAAAACAGCCTTTAGGACTGAAAGAGGGTTATACCACTTCTTGGTCATGCCATTTGGACTTTCAAATGTGGCCGCTACTTTTCAAGCACTCATGAATAAGATATTGCAGCCTTTCTTGTTCAAAACAGTCCTTGTATTATTTGATGATATCCTCATTTATAGAAGATCCAAGGTTGAGCATTTGATGCATATGCGAGAGGTCTTTGACACATTAAGAAGACACACACTCTTTGCCAAAATGTCAAAGTGTTCTTTCATGGAAGATGAAGTGGAATACTTGGGTCACATTGGGAGAGCAAGGCATTCGTGTGAATCCTAACAAGGTGAAATATGTTAAAGAGTGGCCTACTCCTACGGATTCTACTTCCTTGAGGGGTTTTCTTGGATTGTCTTCATTCTATAGAAGGTTTATAAAAAATTATGCTCATGTGGCAGCTCCTTTGACCGATAGGCTGAAGAAAAAAGCTTCCTTTTGGGACTCCATAGCCGACAAGAGCTTCAATGAGTTGAAATCTCTATTAGTTTTTGCACCTATTCTTGTATGCTCGGATTTCTCTAAGGAATTCATTATAAGTGCGGATGCTAGTGGAAGAGGAGTTGGGGTTGTTTTGTATCAAGACCATGGAGTTATAGCCTATGAAAGTTGCAAGCTTGATGACAAGGAGCGTCAACTACATGTCTATGAACAATAGATGTTGGCAATTTTGCATGCCATCAAAAAGTGGCATCACTATATATATGGCAGACATTTCAAGGTGAAAAGTGATCATCCTATGCTGAAATACTTCCTTTCCCAACCAAATTTGTCCCCTAAACAAAGGAGGTGGCTAGCTACTCTTCAAAGCTATGATTTCTAAATATCCTACGTGGCTAGAAAAGATAATGTTGTGGTGGATGCTTTATCACGTATGTGGGCATGTTCTATATCTTCAATCTCAATTGTACATAAGGACTAGATTCATGACATCCAAGAATAATATTTGCTTGATGAGCAAGCATCAAAGATGATGAAGGAATTTCAGCAAGGAAAAGAAGAAGAGTATCCTAATTTCAATTGGCACAACTGTCTTTTATGGTATCATGGTAGAGTCTACTTGACACCACAATCCTCTTTCAAATACCATATTTTGCATGAGATGCATTCTTCACCTTTAGGGGTTATCATGGGCTATTCAAAACATTTGACAACATCCATAAGAGCTTCCATTGGAAGGGCATTTGGTAGGATGTCAAGGACTATGTGATGCAATGTTTTCCGTGTCAACAAAATAAAGACTCATCTCTTCTACCCAGCAGATTACTTTAGCCACTTCCTATTCCTCAAGGCAAGTGGACTGATATCTCTATGTATTTTCTTGTGGGATTGCCTACAACATGGATGGAATAGCATTTATATGGTAGTTGATCGGTTGACTAAATTAGCCAATTTCATCCCTACTAATGCCCAATTTATAGCAAAGCAAGTGCCTCAACAATTAATGGAATGTATTTTCAAGCTTCATGATTTGCCAATGATAATTGTGTCTGATAGTGACACTAAGTTTATGGGTAGCTTTTGGAGGAGTTTGTTTTCTTCAATGGGGACTCTTTTGACTCCTAGTACCACATATCACCAAATGTATGGGCAAACTGAAAGAGCTAACAAATTGCTAGAAGTTTATTTGAGGCACTTTTTCCATGAGACACAAAATGCATGAGACCAATGGCTCCATCTTGCGGAGTTTTGTTACAACAATACTTACCACATGAGCATTGGAATGTCTCCTTTTGAAGCTTTATATGGCTATAAAGTGCAAGTACCCTTCGCATTGTTTCATGAATATGTAAATCCACAAGCACGTGAGGAGTTGGAAAAGATGGAGGCCCTTATGAAGCAATGCAAGGACAACATTCATAAAGCTCAAGAGACAATGAAGGTCTATGCGAATGAGAAAAGAAGATATGTGGAGTTTGAGGAAGATGAATGGGTATTTTTGAAGGTTCCCAAGTCACGTTATGCTTCTCTTAAAGGAGGACACAACAGACTTGCTCATAGGTTTTATGGTCCTTATCGTACTGTCAAGCGAGTTGGGGAGCTTGCTGATCAACTAGACTTACCTTCAAACACAAGAATCCATAATGTCTTTCATGTGTCTCGGCTTAAAAAGTATATGGAATCCCAAATTCAAGTTCTTGAAGAACTACCTCCCTTGGATGATGATGGGGTGATTATCTATGAGCTCGAGAAGATTATTTTTATTTTCTCTTTTTTTCTCTCTTTTTTTTTTGGAGAAAATGAATACGATCGTTGCAATACGTTGAGGCCATCAGCCTTTCATTTGAATTGAGAAATGTTGAGATTTAAAGGTTGTGAACAATGGATATTACATGAATGATTGTGTTACTAGCCTCAATGTTAGAGGAACACTTATTGACATGAAGAGATACACTTCAGATTTTGCAAACCTCTTTGTAACATGCGAGACATCGGAATAATTGAGGTAGCAATTGCAGTGAGATGAATGTAAAGTTTGGCCAAGAAAAAGAGAGTAACCAATGACTATGCTTTGGGCCATGCTCAAATGCAATGTATGCTTTTTGTAGAGTGTGATTTTCTCTTCCAGCAGTGGGGCTTCCATCATGGCTCTTTGTTCTTGATATTTCTGTCATTTTTTCTGTAATGGCTCTTTGTGGGGTTGGTGCTCTTGTGGTGACTTGGACATTGAGCGCTTTTATACTATAGAGACATGTGTCGTCATATATCCACTTGACAACTCATGAAAGTACGTGCAAGTCATATACTTCAATCATAATGAATAAAAAGACATCACTTATTTGAATCCCATAGTGTTGACACGGGGGATTCAGTAGTAGTAATAAGGAGACGTCACTTGTGTGAACACAATATTAGTGAGTTTGGGAATCTTCCAATTCCCATTTTTTGAATCCTAAAAAGGTGACACCCGGATAACATGCCCATAAGTTTTTCAAAATCGTATGATGTGACCTATCATTGGAAAGTGCTTGAAAAATGGAATCTATTGAGTTATAGAGCGCTCGATTTGGAGCTATACTCTTCAAGTTATGACAAATCCAAAGATTTGACCACGTGTCTCAAACTTATGGGAAATTCCCATATTCCCCAATATGGTGTTTGTGCAAGACATATATGAAAATACCCCTTATCTACCCCTTATTTATGGGACCTTACCTTATAAAATGTACATTCCTTCCCTTAAATAACCGCCTCCCTTACACTCACGTGGGACCATATGGTAAACCCTAGTGGACCCCCCATGAGTGTTGACTTCAATGCATATCACCTATGATTGATTATCATTGCTTGTGTGTGTGCTAGCTTTGTTTCTTTTTATATGATCTATACATAGTCACAAAACACATTGTTTATCTATATACACGTTTATAAATCCATGGCACTTCGTGAGGATTAAAACCAAATGTAGAACTCAAGATTGTATAAGAGTGTGGCAACCTACTCAATAACAACAGATATCTTGCAACATCGAGTAGCATGGTACCTTGTCTGAGTCTAATGGCAACATGTAGATCTTCCTTAGTGAGAATTTTATCAATCAAAGAGTTCTCTTGGCTAGCTCCAGCTAAGTCCATACCCCGAACGACAGTCGATACTCGAAAGGAAGTTGGCATTACATAGGTGGCACGTCTCTTTGAGACTGCCAATTGGCCAATCACTCCTCTGAGACTATCATAATGTGGGCTCCAAGTTCGGCCATTGTAGCATGGTTTTCAAACCAACGTTTTTCAAATTTACTTCAACCGTCTGATTGTTGCTTTAGTTTCTCTATTTCTAAGAGATTTGGTTGGCAAAGCACTTCAATGAATGTCACAGTTAATCGTAGTTAGTCGGCTTCCTTGTTAGAGATGAGTTGCATGCGTTCATATAGGAGCTTGTCACAGTGCTCATTAAGATATTCTTGCTCTTCCCAAGATAGTAGATATGACAAATACTCCTCAAGCTGCTCCCTAGGGAATGTGCCCATGTCCGCAAGGACATAAGCATGTTCGAATACTTTGATTTTAGTCTCCAACTCAGTCAAGCACTCTGTGACACTTCTATGTTCTATGAAGGCTTGCTTGGTTGTTATCTCATGCAAGGTTCTGGGAGTTTCCCTAGGCTTTAGCATAGCTAGGGGCTCAAGCCTAAATGAGTTGGATTGATCACTGCTAATATTGCTCTTGCTTTCAGGTTTTTCATGTTTCTCCTGAGGCTTTGTTGCTATTGTATCATGGTTCTTCTTAGATGTGACTGGTATAGTTTTGTCAACCTATTGTGACAATGTTGTATCCACTCTTGATTGATCAATGTAAGTTTTGTCATCGGTGGATTGAGTGTTGCAAGTAACCGTTGATGGAAATGGTTGCTTTGACTTATCTGACCACACGGATGTGTTTGAGGTTTCACCACTATTAGGAGAGATGGAAATGGGTTCATTTGTGAGTGGACTCAATGCTTCATTCCGAAGCTCTTTAGCACTCTTGGTCTTAATCTTCTTGGCATCTATAGCCACTTGCAACTACCATTGTTTTTGTTGTTTTCTCCTCTTTTTCTTAGGCAATTGATGTATATCCTTTAAAGACTTAAGACCCTGAACTAGGTCAGCCACCATTGATGTGCTTGGTTGGGGCTCAGCCTTGGGCATGAGCCTTCTCTTTCTCTGGTATATCCTCATGGGACATAGCCACATTTGTTGAATAGCCTTGCTAGGTTGTGAGAGTACAACTGCCTCTCTTTTTGGTGAGTCTAGCTCTTCAGCTGATTCCCCTCCATTTAGCTCCTCATCCAATTGAATTGGCAGTTGCTCTTGGTTGGGTGGTTGTTTTCTCTAGACTCTTGTTCTTATCCATTGGAACATGCCTCCATTGCATCTTATCAGAGAGGGTGTTGTGTTTAGAGCTATTTTTCTCTTGCTGTGGAGGTTTGGGTGACTCTAGTGTAGAACTAAGAGACAATTTAGGAGTCCTATCATGTAAGATTGGATGAAACCAACTAAAGAACTTAGGATTTATTGATGGGAAGCATAGGATTCCAAGGTCTTGAGTGAGGCAAAAGACATATGCACAAACATCAAGTACAATGCTCCCTACTCCTAGCTTGCTAGCCACATGTAGATCTTCTTCTAGAAGTAGTTTATTGTACAAGGGATGTTTTTGGAAAATGGCAGAAAGCTGGACCTCATGGACCATTGCCAACACTCTTAATGAGGTCGAGGAAATGAACATGCAATCATGTATTGATGTTCAAAGGGCTTTCATTTGCTAAGTGAGTGTCATTAATTAGTGGCCAATTTTGGCTGTCAAACTTTGGTTGGAGTACCATTTTTGCACAAAGTTACCTTGTCCTTTCCCATTTCATTTGATTATTTCAAGCTTTTCCTTGTTTGTCTCACATTGAGCAGTATAGAGTGAGAGTATTAAGCATAATTCTTTAGATGTGGCCTTGGGATATCCTTAATGACTTCTTCAATGATATTAAATAGCATGAGAAAACATGTTGTTGCTCATCCCAAGTCAGGGGTTCAACTATGAGCTTTGTGTGCTCTGGTGTTGGCCTTCCAATGTCCACATGGACATACACACGTGTGATGGCTATCAGTTTTTGATCAAGCTTCATCATGCACTTCATCTTTGGTTTATTGGTTAGATGCACCATCTCCTTGGCCAAATCTTCGAGAGATTTCACCTCAAGTCTAGGCTTTAGGTGCTTCGAAAGTACTGGAGGTGTTAACAATGCTGGTTATGATACCTCTTCCACATGTGAATTGCTAAGGACACGTTCCATAAGGGGTGTCATCACGGCCAAAGGCTGTGACTACTGTGATTCCTGATTGGAAGTAGTAGTAGCTAGTTTAGTGGATTGGCTACTATTGGTAGATTGCGGTGTCAAGTCCTTAGACAAATTAGTGTGGTTCTGTTTTTTGTTGCCCTTTGAGCATTCACTTGTGTAGATTGAGCATCAGTTGAGCTAGCTATGGTGGATTGCACAGGCATATCCCTAGGTTGAGAATTAGGGGTGCTGTCTTGGACATTTGGAAGCTCGGATGGATATAGAGATTGGGATTGAGTAGCCACACTTGATGAATGTTGTTATGCTTCTTGTGTTTGTTTAGGGAAAGAGGATGTAGGAAATTTGGGACTCCTAGGTGGACTTGGCACTGGCTAGAAGATTCGCTTGTGGCTACTAGATGATTCTGCCATTTGCTTTGTTGAGAAATCATCCTTATCATGAGCAACATTGCCCCTGTGGTGCTCATTATCCTCTTGAGAAGTCAAAGGCTCCTTGGGCAGTAGTGGTCTTTGTGCACACTCGATGGTTATATCTAACATTTGCTTGTTAAGCACGATAGGCTGAGGATCTACCTTTCAAATAGTCATGTTTGGTTTCTTAATTTCAATCGCGAGGGGCTTAGTTACTCCAATGTTGTTAACTCGAGACTTGGATTTTCGTTTAGATTTACTCTTGCGCTTCTTTGCTTTTGATATGATCTAGCCTTCAACTGACAAATGTGGTTTAATAGGGGGATTTGGTACCCAAATCCATTGGTTAGCTGCGTAATATCCTTGAGCATGTAGCAACACTTTGGATATCCATCGTGGCATTGTGCTAGCTCTCCATTGATACCTTCGTCTATGAGGCATGGGCTTCTTTTGTGGTCTTCTACGATATTTGTAAGTCCAAAGCTTGTCCTTGGCATTGTCTCCTAACCTTATTGTTTCAAGCATGGCCTTGCTCACTAGTTCTCTCTGTTCAACATGCACTTGTATCAACTCTTTCAACAAGTCCTTGCTCTCGTTACTAGCCTTGCCTGGTATGTCAGAATGTTCCTTGTCCTTCCCTCGAGGTTTGATGACGCCACCCTTACTAAAGGTTGTGATTATCCTCACACCCAGTAGTGTCAAGTGTATCATGTCTGTGCTACATAATTAGCCTCACACTCCGTTGTCCTTTTGAAGGGTCTTCCTAGGAGGGTTTCCTTTCTACAATTAGCACTATTTGAAGGGTCTTCCTAGGAGGGTTTCCTTTCTACAATTAGCACTATTTGGGGAAACATGGAATAGGATAGGCAAGATTTCCATTTCAATAGTTATAAGGATTTTGAACTTCCCTATAAGTGCTTGTGGGTGTCCCTCATAAGGACTAAGAGTTGCATCAGTCCGGTGTGAGCTCTGGTTGACCTAGTAGGGTCCATGCCTCATAGGTCAAGATAATAAATTCAGCTCCTTCATCAATGAGAGCATTGACACAGTGCTCTCTTTTTGCATTGAGTTTAACCCTAAGATAAGCATGCATTACTATGTCTTCATCTTTTGGGTCTTGGCTTATAAATTCAAGCCTTTTGATACATGCCTTTGAGTCCCCAACTGCACAACCAGATGTGGATTCTCCACTGATGTCTTGCGTCATCTATGCAGTGTCGTTTAAGGTGCATCTATTGATAGGATTGTCATGTCTAGTCATCCTTGCAGTTGTAGCTTGATATTGATGCATTCTGCTTTGACTAGATGCAATCCGAATGCAACCTATACATGTTTTTGTAGCATGGCCTTTTTGCCCTTGTTGGCTAGATTGGTCCATTGAGGTTCTAGGGTCTCTATTTGTCTTTGCTCAAGCATGGGCTTTTGGTTGTTGTTTTGCAAGTGAGAATCCATGCTTGTGCAGGGCCATTACTACACTAGGATCTAATTTAGAGGACTTGTCACGGTGTGTGTTTTCTCTCCAGCCTCCCTTGGGGAGGTGCAAAGAGGCAGAGCCCCCTCTATGGGGGTCCTGGGGGGGGGGGGGGGGGGGGGAGGGCAGTCCCCCCCGGCCCGTAGGGTCATTACGGTAAATACCATGCACGATTTGAAGGACCATTTGTAGCCAAGTTTTGAACTACTTGCTCTAAATTTTAGCCCAATGATAGATCTATGATGTGCTTTTGGCTCTATATGGTCTCTGGGTCCATTTCAAGGTCTATATGTTAAATTTTGAAAAAATCCAAATTCGGCCTAACAAGTCCGAATTGCAGGGGTTGAATGTCTGATTTGGCCCGTTTGAATGGCTGAGGGCCGAATGAGAAAGGTCTGAATGTAACTGGTTGGAATGTCAAATTCGGCTAGGTGAATGTGGTTGTCCAAGGGCCGAATGGATGAACGGTAGTGGGTTGAATCAACCGGGGGACAAGGGTCGAGTGGTTCTATCTAAATGGGCTCAAGTTAAGCTGTCGATGGCTGAGATAGGTGGGCCAAATGCAAAGTTATCCCGAATGGTGAATTTGACCTGGCAACTTGTTCGGGCTGAGTTCGCGGGGCCGAGGGCCCGCAGGGCGATTTTGGCCGATGCAATAATAAATCACTCGAATCACACAATATAGGTCAAGGCCTATCTCACACACCTCTAGATCAAAGCTATGGATAAAGGGGAAGAGTTGTAGATACATGGAATAGCAAATAAACTCCAAAATGCAAATTGGCAAACAAATCAAATCCTCTTGCCCTGTTATGATAGCAGAAATCCTTATGCTTGTTTTCCACCTCTTGCCCTCTCTCTCTCTCTCAAGCTCCTTCTCGTAATCTCTTGGAGGTGTATCCTTCTACCTCTCTCTCGCACCCTCCCTCTCAGTGATCTGATGCTCAGATTATAAATTTGATGGTTCCATTGGCTCCAAAAGGGGGGTAAAACCCCAAGACACTTGTTTAGACATCTATCAAATCACTCCTTCTTTCTCTCCATGTTCGAAGTGTTGTCTATTGCTTGTAAAGTGGGATCACGGCGCGTGCGATTTTGCCAATTACTCTTTTTATTTTTTTCTTTTTATAAAATCTCCAAAACTAACTAAAACATCACTTGTCTTTTCTTTTAAATAACATCGAGTTTTAGAAATCTCCATATCTTTTTAGGATAATATCTAAAATATCTAGAATATGCTAGTTTTGCCCAAAATCTAATATTTTTGGACCATTCAAACTATACACATTAATACTAGTGATTAATATGGCTCATAAGTCTCGTTCACGTTGTAACTTCCGTGAAGGGTGGCTATGGTCCTTGTTAATTCGAGAAAAATATTAAATTTATGAATCTTGATTTTTTAAATAAAATATTTTAATTAAATAAAAAATATTAGTTATTAATGTTAGTTAGTTTTTATCTTAGTTAGTCTTTAATTAGTGACCTTACTAACTTATTAATTGACTAACTAACTTTCGAACTAACCAATTAACTTTTAATTGTGTGGAAATATTACATCCACCCACTTTCAAAGAGAGGGCTAAATCTAGACCAAAGATGTATTTGTTTAACTTGGCCAAATCATCAATCCCTTCAATGTACATAGAAAGATTAAGGAACATATTAGAGTAATCGTGAACGAGCATGCCCCTTTGTTAAAAGCTATACCATATTCTTTGCAATCTTTCTTTATCCATTGGAGAGATAAACATCTCCAACATTGCCTTCTTAAAAATCCTCCCAAGAAGCAAAATTATGACCAAATCTTTACATATAACTCCACCATGTATGTGCATAGCCTTCAAGATGGAGTGTCACAAAATAGATCTTGGCTTCATTATGGCGAGGAAAAAGTGTGAAGTACATCTCTAATTTGTTTACCCATTCTTCCCACTCCGTTGGAGATGCATTATCCCCCTTGAAGTTGGAAATGGTAATATTTTATTTATACTCCTTTTCATTATATGTTGACTGGAAATTGTTGGAGTGCTACCCCAAAGATGATTGTCTCCAAGAATCTCTATAAATTGAATCTCTTCCAAAAGAGTTTGGTCTAGAAGTATTACCACCATGATTTGGTTGTCCCAATCCAACAGAATGATGTTGTCCATTAGTGGGCTGACCATGAAATGAATTGTCTTTGTTGGCGATATCATGAAATGACCTTCTTTCATCAAATCTTCCACTCTTATCGTGAAAGTCCGATTATTTTTGCTTGATGGTAGATTGAGAGTAGACTGAGAGGAGAAAGATTTGAAGAAGGGGTCATATACTTGAAATTATTCATTCTCCTCTTCTCTTAGGTCCTCCTCCTCTTCATAAGTAGCCTCACAACTTGAATTGAATTGGGGACGTGCATGATGCTTTGATGATATTGGTGACTGATAATGAGCACTCCTCAACGTTGATGGCTCTACTTTCTTAAAGGTTGAAATTATAGGTTGATCAATCCCATTTCCTTTCATATTGGAGGGCTAGGCTGAAGTATTTTAAATATGAGAAGTGGGTACATTTGGTATAAAAGATGTGGTTTGAGTCTTCAAGTCCTTGATAGCTACTACTACATCTTCAAATCCACTCTTCATAAACTTGACCAGCCTGCTGAAGTCTTTCATTCACTTTGTTGGATATTTTCTCAACCTTTCCCAAGGATTTGGATAGTTGCTCATAAGTGTCATACATCCCAATGTTTAGCATACATATCTCTCTTGAAAGCATAGGTCTAGAAAAGGTTCGTGAGACAAGGGATTTCCATCATTACCCACTCGTGCACTATTATCATTACCAACACTTACACCATCATCTTGTTGGTCATAATTGAGGGCTTCATTAGTGTTTTTTTGATCGTTGACATACTCTTTGATGTCTTCTTGAATGGTCTCCATGACTTGATCTTTCCTTTTGTTTTTGGCAATTATGGATAGGTGCTGTCAAAGATAACTACAGGGAAGAAAACTATCAATATCTTGTGTATTATTGCACCAATCCCAATGGTTTCTTGATTCAAAGGAATCTTATATAGTAATGGTACTCTAGATTTATCAAGATCTCAGCTTGCAACAAGGTAAATGGGTGAAATAAACTCAAACAATGTGCCCCTGTTAGCCTGGTCCTACTAGACCCCCTGTCAGAAAAACTGCTACAACTTTTGTTCCCGATGTTTGATTACTAAATTTTTTAATTCAAATTGACATCCCCTCTTCCAATCAAGTTATCAAGATTCCAAATCAAATCATGATAAAAAATTTTGTAATAGAAACTGTGAACCTGTCCTGTGCATTGCTGCACCTTGTAAACACCCTGTGAATGCCTTGTTTCACCCTAAAATGGGTATTGTAGTACTTGTAGATCCCCAAAACACCTAATAGACCTATGGTTGGATATAGGGTACTTGTAGGTATCCAAGGAATACATGCAAATGATTGGTACCTCTATAGACATATAGTTACCCTGCCAACTATAGTAATCAAGAGGGTTGCTCTCTTGTTGTGTTGAATGTTTGTAGCCCTATGAATCTCTGATCTTATTGAAATACCACTGTCAATTCTTGGCTCAAAAGAAGCTAAGAAAATAGTGATGATATGCAATTGGTTTAAAATAACTATTTCATAATTTTAATGGCATGCAAGTGGAAGTAGGAAATTTATGAAATGGAAAAGGATAGGGATAGGTATTGCCCTTTCTTGCAGTGACTCATTGCATACAATGTATTCTACTTACCACTTGATTTTACCTTCAACCAAATTGCAATCAATCACATCAAGCAACCAAGGTTAGGATTAGGCATAAAATTTTCAACAAATGGAAGAGATTAGCAACAATTGGCTACTGATTTTATTGAGTAGGATGAAGAGAATTCAACAAAACATCATTCAACCCTAAGTTGGGTCTATATGCATTCAATTGGCAATTCCAAAATGGGATTACGCTTAATTCTCCCTTTTCAAAAAATGGATGGCTTAAGTATTTGGATATTAAAGGGATTAAGAGAAAATTTTAGAAATACCTCTTTCATTGTTGAAGTAGATGATTATGGAAGCTCCAGTAACTGTATGAGACTTGAAATTATTGATCTCATATTGATCTCATGCTTGATGTAGCCAAGAATACCTTCAAATTGCAATTCACATGATGAATATGTAGCTCATAGACTCCAATTTCTCATTCAAGAAAGCTCCAATATCCATAAGCTTGATAGAAGTGATTCTTATAGCTCCAAATGTGGCTGAAAATTTGAATGGGAATCAATGATGAGCATCCAAAAGGGTAGAAGACTTCAATCCTTGATAGAGAGCTCTTCCATTGAAGCACATAAGTTTGCATAAGCTGTCCATACACTTGCAATGCCCAAAATAAGCCCTATTCTTGCAATGTTGAAGCAAGACCATCAAATCTTGACAAAATCCAATGCATAGAAGCCTTAGAGGCATCAAGAACCAAAATCCCCTTGATTCCGACCTTCAAAGACAAAAAATTTTGAAGAATCAAGTGGCTGTCCTATTTTGCCCCAAATCAAGAGAAGAAAATGCTCCAATCTTGCAAGAAATCTTCAATGTTGGTCCAATGCTTGATGTAGATGCTTTCCCTTGCTATTAGGAAGCTAGAAGAAGTCAAGAAGAGGGCAAATCTTCAAGAAATTGAAGAATTTTTCATGTTGTCCATTTTCAGCCATGGCTAGGGTTTTAAGAGAGCTTCAATCTTGAAGAGAAGAGGAAGAAGAATGCCATTGATGCCTTGTACATCACCTTTGTGATCCAAATGACCTTGTAGAAGAGCTTGTAGCCTCCAATCTCTACACATTTTGATTACATAGTAGTTTCAAGTGCTGTAAAAATGGCACAAAATGGTGCCATCTTACTTCTTCCACAACGTGATGTATACTTTACCAAATCAAGGGATATAGGTGTTTGATTTCAAGCTTAGGATGCCTACTTTGATCTTATATAAGTTGCATAGATGATAGAAACAATGGGAGAGAGAGATCAGTAATTTCATCCATGGCATCTTAAAGAAGAAAGCTTGAGAAAGAGGAAAGAAGCTGTAATGAACGGGGATCACGGGAATATGGCATGGGAACATACCAGTCACACTGACAGTATATAAGGTGTAAGAGGGTATTTTGAGGCATCACAGAAATTATCAAGAAACTCTCTTTTCACCTTCTCAAGCTCCCATGGCTTCCTCTTCTTCTTCCTCTCTCCCTCTTTCTCTCTCTTCTTCTTGCCTTTCTCTCTCCTCTCCCTCTTCTTTTGCAATCCTCCTCTCTCTCTTTCCCCTTAGTTAGGACAGCTAGGTCTCCTTCATTACAAGTGGTATCAGAGCTTTGTCCTTGATCCTTCTCTTTCCCCATAGATTTAGGGCTCTCACAGTTCCCCACAGTTAGAAAGCTCTAGTTACATCTCTTTCACAGGTACACAGGAGTACTTAGGCAGGCTGTCAGCCCTCTTGAAGTCTGTGGCAGCCTTTCTTGGAGCTTTCCCAAGAACCATTGACAAATCTGGAGGCGAGTAGACAAATTTGACAGGTCGTCACTAATTTTCATGCAAGTTTTTTAGGGTTTCGGGCAAAAAGGAGGGTAGCACAGTTAGAGAAGGCCAAAAACTCAGTTACTTTTCAAGAAGACCTTCTCTCTCCTCTTTTCTCCAAGCTACCATGGAAGCTCCAGCCCAAGAAACTCAGAAATCTTGCTCCCCCTCCTCTTCCTCAGCAAGATTGGCTTGTCCCAAGGTCTTCCTCTCAGTTGGAGCAGCACATTGAGTAGCAACAACCTTGCCTTCCCTTGCTTGTGGCCCTCCAAGAGTAGCCCAAAATTTGCGGCGCAAAAAACGGGCTGCTTCCTGGCCTGCAGGGCAGCCCTCCCAGCCCTCTCCTCCTTCCTGGCTTTAGTCCTGGCCCTTGGCAACTTTCTTGGGCAGCATCAGAGACATCTTCCTTAGCCCTTGGATTCCCCTTTTGCACTCAAGAAGCCCTGGTCTGGTGCAGTCCATGGCAGCCATGGAACCTTGGCATCAAGCTCAGAAATCCTGAAGATTTTGGTCTCTCCTTGGTCCCCGGGAGTCCCTCTTCAACATTGCTCAAGATTTCAACCACCATCAAGAAGAACGGGAAGAAGATTACAAGCAAGATTTGAAGGCATGCACTTGTGGGTAGCCATGGCTATGGAGTAGGACCTCAATTTCAGTAGAACTCTTCATGGGAAGGTCTTGAACCATCCTGCCCCAAGCTTGACTTCACCCTTTCTTGACGAAGCACACCCATTTTGGAGCCATGGAGCATTCGAGATCAAATGGAGCTCTCATGAAGGACTGAGGTGGCATTAGTAGCTGCCTTCTTCTCCAAAAGACTCAAGGTAACTGATTCTTGACTCTCATTCTCTCCGTTTAAGCCTCTTGTTGAATCCCATTCATTTGTTTGAGAGAATGTATGAGTCCAAGTAGATAATAGGAGGCCCAGACCTTGAATGCATGCTGATTATTAGTCCCAGTCATTTCCCTTTGATCTTATAGTGCTGAAATGGATTTTAGTCATGCTGAGGCTTCATTGTGATTATATTTTGCTTACCCATAACCCGTTTGGCTTCTTGTGAATTGGTTGAGCCAAGAAGTGATAAAAAAATACATTGTATAAGGGTGAGTAGGCAGTGAATCATTGCCTGTAAGCTCCCTATCCCTATTCCCCATTCCAATTCCATGCAGTTCATGAAAAGCCCAAAATTTTGATTTCTGAAATGCATCTCATGCTGGTTGTTTAATTAATAAATGTCTGCCATGTATATTCTGGGTGAGAAAAAGCCCGATGCCATGCGAGGTGGCAAGACAAAAGAGGGGTGACCCTCCCTTGCCATCAAAGACCCTGAAGGGGTGCACAACTTGGCCCGGGGGGAACTTTGCCCACCTCCCGGTGATCCGGAGCCCAAAGAATTATTGCAAGTGCAGGTACATTTGATGGAATAGCCCGAACCCTGATCACTTGAGCCTACAAACCCCTACATGCATTGGTAATGTCATGAACTACTTGGTAATGTATGGTGGATGCAATGCAAGAAGGGCAGGGTATGTAGTGTGGAATTGGTCTCAGCAATGAGCTATGGATACAAAGAATGTATGGCTTTATGGGGCATTGAGAGCCACCATTGAGGCCCTGGATGTCTGGGATAAGACCCTCACCGTTGGGATAAAGTATGCTCCTTGAGGGAGCCTTTGCAGAATATTGCATACAGCAAGTCCTACACAGTCAGCCCGCAAGAATTCATTATAGTAAAGCCTTCTTGTGTGACTGAGCGCAAACTCTATAGCTTGATTCAAAGAGGGCATCTTCCCCTTTGATCTGAGCTAAAAACCTCCCCATTCCGCCCTACGGTTTGGGAGATACACTCAGTTTTGTGCTCAGAGGTACTGTGGGACAGGCAATAGTCTTACACAGTCAGCCCGCAAAAACTGATTACAACAAAGCCTTCTCATGTGACCGAGCGTGAGCTCTATAGATTGATTTGAAGAGGGCATCTTCCGCTTTGATCTGAGCTAAAAACCTCCCCATTCCGCCCTACGGTTTGGGAGATACACTCAGTTTTGTGCCCAGAGGTACTATGGGACAGGTAGCAGTCCTACACAGTCAGCTCACAAAAAAGTGATTACAGCAAAGCCCTGATCATTTACTGTCGGAGATATTTTTACATAGCCTTGTATAAGGGATTAAGGGCTTTCATTTGAATCAAAAATTTTGGCGATCGAAGTTCCCTATCTCAAGTTATCATCATTTCTGTAACAAGGGGGTCTGGTAGACTGCACTTAGGATGGCAGGCCACAAGGGTAAAGCAAAGGCCCAGGAGGAATTTCAGCATGAAATAAGGGACTCTCATGCGTCAATGAACGATCCTAGCTCAGCCCAGAAGGATCGTGAAGACTTGTTTGAAGAAGGTGCCCCCGAGATAGATCGCTTGTCTCTGCTTAACCAAACCCTATGCCAACATGAGACCCGTCATGTTGAACGACATCGAGAGATGGAGCAATGCCACAGGGAGATGGAAACCCCCCAAGATCATCGTCATTCTGAGATGATGGCCAAGATGGACTTACTCATGGAGCGCATGGGCACTCTCATCCCCGCCATTGCCCCCCCCCCCCCCCTCGGATCGACCCAAGGAGTATGTCCCTCCCTATGAGGCTAACTGCCCTCCCCCCTTGGAGACCGGGCGCAGCCCACAAGGTCTTGGTGGTACCCATGGCATTCCCCATAGCACTTATGAGACAGGTGTGCCCTCCACTCGACATGATGAGCCCCTCCTTCCCTCCCCCGTTACGAATCCTTCTAGCCCATCATTGGCACCCCAACTCCCCCGTAACGGCAGCTACTTGCACACTCAAGGGAATCGCTCCAATGCAAATCTTGGGCAGCATGGAATGCACGGAGTGCATGGGCAACATGCATATGGCAATGGGCAGCATGCATATGGCAATGGGCAGCATGTATATGGTAATGGGCAGCATGGACATTTTGGATAGCAAGGTCCTAATGGACAATTTGGTCCTCATGTAATGCACGGGCAGCATGGCCCCCATGGAAATTTTGGACAGCAAGGCATGTATGGGCAGCATGTAACGCATGGCATTCATGGGCAACCAGGCCCAAATGAGCTGTGTGACAAGATTGTGTTTACAAAATTCAATGGGCAATCCTTATCCCCAACTAAACTAGAGGAATGGACCTCTAAATTGGAAGCCTATTTTCTCATCTACCCCCATACCGATGAAGCAAAGATCATTTTTGCCTCCCTTCACTTAGAAGGTTTTGCCCACACATGGTGGAGATTTGTTCAATGGGAAAATCAGCAGTTTCATGATTGGGAAGAGTTCAAGATGCATATGATCCAAGTTTTTGTCTCCCTGGTGGAAAAAAAATGCTTGGCTAGGCAATGGTATCAGTTTGATCAGTGAAATTTCACCGTGAGGGAGTACACCAACCAGTTTATGAACCTATCCATGTATGTTGAGGCAGTTAGTGATGAGGCCAAATTGCATAAATACATTTATAGGCTGGATGCGCATCTCTCAGCTGATGTAATGGCTCAAAAGCCAGCCACCCTGTTTGCAGCCATAGAATTGGCCAAATGCTATGGTCGAAAGTACTGCCGCAATGAGAGCACATAGCCCATTGCAGGATAGCCAAGATACCCTATCAGATAACCTCCATATGTTAATAATTATCACAGCAACAATGCAGGGAATGGCAGCCCCAAAATTCCTACTCACCCCACTTTTAATGCTGAAAGGAAATATGGCAGTTTTGGGACAGCACTACCCTCCAAAAGTGACCCAAAGTATACTGAAAATAAGGCCAGGAATGGCTTCGGTCCCAACGGTCAAAAATTCATTCCTCCTAAAGTTGTCAAGGATAGAAAAGCCAAAGGCTTGTGTTTCAAATGCGGGGATAAGTACACGACCGATCATGCATCCAAATGCCCCTTTAATAACGCCACTGTCAAGTTTAATAGCATGTATGTACTGGAAGATAGTGACAAGCTGGAAGAGGACATGCATGACAGCTCTCAAATAATGACACTTGCTGAAAATGCTGAATATAAGGAGGACATTGATCCCGATCAGTTTTATGACTCACCGGCGGACGGGTTCCCTTTTGACCCCGTGGCTGCCCCATTGATGACATGCTTGGGAATGACCTTTGGCACCCCCCATTCACCGCTATATCAGCCTGCTCAATCTCCATGGATGCATGGACCGGCTCTAGGATTCCGAACACCTTACGGGTGCATGGTAACATTGATGGCAAGAGTGTATACATCCTCATAGATAGTGGCAGCACACACAGCTTTGTAAATAAATCAACTCTTAGCCGTTTGACATGTGTTCCCACTGAATTACAGCAACCCCTTCGGGTTCAAGTGGCCAATGGAAATGAGGAAGTGAGCTCCCATGTATGCACACAAGTGTCTCTTGTGCTAGCTAAAAATTACATAGCAAAGGTGGACTTGATTACCCTTGATATGGGCCCCATGGATGTTGTATTAGGATGTGATTGGCTTCAGCAGTTGGGAAAAATCTCTATGGACTTCTCTCAGCTGTATATGGAGTTTGTAATGCATGGGTAGCTTGTACACTTGGAGGGAATAAAAGAAAATGCAGATTTTCAGCTTATAACAACAAGACAACTCAAAAAGGATTTCAAGAAACGCTCCCAAATCTTTGTCTTGCATTTGCATAAGGATAATGATGACCAACACACCTTGGGGAAGCAAAATGCAGTACTAAAAGCACTTTTGGCTGAATATGAGGACCTATTTCAGCCTCCCACTACCCTTCCCCTTCAAAGATTGGTGGATCACCCGATTGACTTGGAGCCCCATGCCAAGTCCATCAATAAACCCCCATATAGACTCTCTAAATGTGAGAGAGAGGAAGTAGCAAAGCAAGTCAAGGAGCTCACTGAGATGGGATTCATAGATCCTAGCTCTTCCTCTTACGCTTCCCTGGTCCTATCGGTTAAGAAAAAGGACGAATCTTTTCGGTTGTGCATTGACTATCGTGATCTCAATAAGATCACCGTCAAAAATAGATACCCCATACCTCGAATTGATAACTTACTTGATGAACTCAAGGGTGCATGCTACTTCACTAAGATTGATTTGAGATCCGGTTACCACCAAATCAGAATGAGGGCGGGTGATGAAGTCAAAACAGCCTTTTGGACTGACTGTGGCCTGTACCATTTCCTTGTCATGCCATTTGGGCTCACAAATGCACCCGCCACATTTCAGAGCTTAATGAATAAGATATTGTAGCCGTGGTTTTTCCAGTTTGTGTTGGTATTCTTTGATGATATACTCATTTACAGCAAGTCAATGCGTGAGCACTTGAAGCATGTTAGACAGATTTTTGATATACTTAGAGAGCACCGCCTCTTTGCCAAAGAAATCAAGTGTGTCTTTATGCAAACAGAGGTTGAGTACTTAGGACACATCGTTAGTGAAAAAGGCATCCAAGCTGATTCTAAAAAAGTGCAATGTGTCCGGGAGTGGCCCACCCCCACTACCACTACCTCCTTGCGTGGTTTTCTTGGTCTCTCCTCCTTTTATAGGAGGTTTATTCGCCATTATGCCACAATTGCAGCCCCATTAACAGACAAGCTGAAAAAAGAGGCTTTCCTATGGGATGAATTGGCTGCCCGTAGTTTTCAACAGCTGAAAGACTTGCTCACTTCAGCCCCCATCCTCGTATGCCTCAATTTTTCAAAGGATTTTACCATCCAATGTGATGCTAGTGGACGGGGTATTGGTGCAATTTTGCTGCAGGAACACGGGGTAATAGCATTTGAGAGCCGAAAATTGGATGATAAAGAGAGAGAGTTGCATGCCTCGATCAAGAGAGAGAGTCATTCATGCTATCAAAAAGTGGTATCACTACTTGTATGGCAGTAGCTTTAAGGTGAAAAGTGACCATCGTATGCTCAAATATTTCTTGACTCAGCCCAACCTCACTCCCAAACAATGTAGATGGGTGGCGACACTACAAAACTATGACTTTGAGATTACCCACACTCGTGCCAACGACACTATAGTGGCCGATGCACTCTCTCGCATGTGGGCATGCAAGGTCTCATCCATCACTGAACTCCACCATGATTTGGATTGAAGAGCTCCAAGAGGCATACTTGCTTGATGCTGAATTCAGCCCTCTTTTCTAGAAATTACAGCAAGGTGTCATGGATGACAATTCCCAATATCAGCTCCATAATGGCCTCATTTGGATCCATGGCTGTATTGTGATTTCCCATGCCTCTCCCTTCACCCAAAGGATCCTTGAAGAGATGCATTCTTCACCGATTGCTGGCCACTTAGGGGTCTTCAAAACATATGATTGAGTTTCAAAAAGCTTCCATTGGAAAGGCCTATGGCGGGATGTAAAAGACTTTGTGTCTAGATGTGTGCCTTGCCAACAAAATAAAGATAGCTCTCTTAAATCGGGTGGCTTGTTGCAGCCTTTACCTATTCCCGAAGGAAAATGGACCCACATTACCATGGATTTCATCCTGGTTTACCTACAACCAAGAAGGGTTGGGATAGCATTTACGTGGTAGTTGATCGACTCACTAAAGAAGCCCATTTCATCCCTACAAAATCCCAGTTTTACAGCATCCCAAGTTGCCACTCAGTTTATGGAGCATGTTTTTAAGTTGCATGGCTTGCCCCAAGTCATAGTACATGATCAGGACACCAAATTTATGAGTCAGTTTTGGTAGACCATTTTCAGCTCCATGGGGACCAAATTGGCTCCGTCTACAGCCTATCATCCCCAAAGGGATGGGCAGACCGAAAGAGTCAATAAGTGGCTTGAAACTTATTTGCGACATTTTTGTCATGATGTGCAGAATTCTTGGGATGTATGGCTGCACTTGGCTGAATTTTCTTACAACAACTCCACTCATTCAAGCATTGGAGTCTCTCCCTTCGAAGCATTGTATGGTTATCGGGTGCCCCTTCCTACCATGATCTTCAATGAAAAGCTCAACCCCTTGGGAAAAGAAAAGTTGGACCGCATGCAAGCTCTACTTCAACAATGCAAGGTAGAACTCAAAAGGGCTCAAGAGCACACGAAGCTCCATGTTGATGCAAAAAGAAGACCCCTTGACTTTCAAGAGGGTGAAATGGTACTCCTCAAGGTCCCCAAGTCCCGTTATGCCATGCTAAAGGACGGCTCTTGCAACAAGTTGGCACACCATTACTATGGGCCCTACAAGATCATTAAGAAGGTCGGGGACTTGGCTTATCGCCTCCAACTCCCTCCCACCACTAAGATCCATGATGTCTTCCATGTGAGCCAATTGAAACCTTTCATTGGCACTCCCAAAGATCATGTAGAGGATCTCCCACCCATAGATGAGGAGGGAGGGCCTTATTCAGTACATTCCGAAAGCGGTCATTGGGCAACGTGAAAAGCAACTCCGTACCTGTTCCATACATGAATACCTGATCAAATGGCAAGGCCTACCAATAGAGGAAGCCTCTTGGCACCTAGCATCTATATTGGATGAATTTCCACATCTCAAGGAGGCTGTGTTGGCTGGCACTTCACCATGACCCCTGTTTTGGGCTGCAATCTGCATCTAGATAGCCACCTGTTTTGTACCAGATTTGGTCCTTGTCCATTCTCAGCCCCATCCTCCATACATGGACTGAAAGTATACCTCGAGGGCTCCGTGCCGACACCTTACTTGCCCCGATCGGAGTTCCCTAGTGGAAGTTATGGCTATTTTTCTACAGCTATACCATCTGGTACTACACACTAGAAATTCCTGGACAGCCCTTTATTTTGTACCAGTTTTGTTCCTCACCTAATTGCAACCCCGCCTCACCCACATGTGCTGAAAGTACATCTCATGGGCTCTGTAACGACACCTCAATTGACCCATTCGGAGTTTCCCACACAAAGTTATGGCTGATTTCCTACAGCACACTCTTATAATCTATGACTGCATCCCTTGTTTTTTAGGACAAAAACTTTATGAGACGGGATGGTTTGTAATGAACGGGGATCACGGGAATATGGCATGGGAATATACCAGTCACACTGATGGTATATAAGGTGTAAGAGGGTATTTTAAGGCATCACAGAAATTATTAAGAAACTCTCTTTTCACCTTCTCAAGCTCCCATGGCTTCCTCTTCTTCTTCCTCTCTCCCTCTTTCTCTCTCCTCTCCCTCTTCTTCTGCAATCCTCCTCTCTCTCTTTCCCCTTAGTTAGGACAATTAGGTCTCCTTCATTACAGAAGCTTGTTCCAAAAATTAATCCAGGGTTTAGCTCTACTAATCCATTATTAAACCACAATTAGGGTCAAGAACCCCCAAAATGACCCTCAAATGGACCACGAATTGCTAAAATGGCCTTGAACCCACCATTTCTCTCTCCTACCTTCTTCAAGATCCACCAATTTGGTCCCAATTTGCTGTAGAAGACTTCCAGTAGTCACGGTTTGAACTGGGTAGACCCTGTGACTAAATTTTTGTCTCCTAATTACCATGTAACCATGATGTGACTAGATCCACCATGAAAATGCCTTGTCACATGTTTCAAGTCTTTCTCTGATACCAATGTAAGTAGCTAGTTCTTATAGCAAACAAAATAATCAAAAATTCATGAATTACACCATACTTGTAAAGAAATACAAGAGATACACCATGTTTGCAAGGAAGCCATAGCCAAGGTAGCTAGGCATGAAATTATATTGCCATGGAAGGCTGAGAATCATAGATGAATGCTGCAACATGAATACTCACCTGATGTCAAGATGGGACATGGTATGCACCCCATATCTTGGTGGCTAAGAGCATGCATCATGAAGCTAAAGTTCTATATTAGCTTGTAGAATGAACAATATCACCTTATGCTAGGTATTTAAACATATAGATCAAATAGGATTGATTTGCTCAAAAGTGCCTATTCATAGTTATGACTTCTGGTTCAATATAATCATGTATTTAAACATATGGACCAAAATGTATTGATTTGCTCAAAAGTGCCTATTCATAGTCATGAATTCTAGTTCAATATAATCATGTATTTAAACATATAGATCAAAATGTATTGATTTGCTCAAAAGTGCCTATTCATAGTTATGACTTCTAGTTCAATATAATCATGGGTGTAAGATTAACTTTTTCTATTGTTCTTCTACTATTTTATATTCTTAATATATGACAACTTACATGTCTATTGTGGCTGATTTTGAAACTTGATATTATACTATCATTAGACAAAAGCCACACTCAAAAGGGATAATTGTTGTGATGGACTGATAAGTTCTAGGGATACAACCTTCCTATTGGTGTTTGGTTTGGCATCTCTAAGTATTGAGATGACTCATATTTACATCTCTAACTAGTTGTGTAGTTTAATGTTTAGTGTCATCATACAAGGAGATGTTAGACCACACTCAAAAGGGATAATTGTTGAAGCAAACCAATAAGTCCTAGGGACACGACCTTTCTATCGATGTTTGGTTTGGCATCACTAAGTATTGAGATGACTTATATTTATGTCTCTTAAACTAGTCTAGATCTTAAATGGTTGTGTAGCTTAATGTATACTATCATCATACAAGGAGATGTTAGACTACACTCAAAAGGGATAACTGCTATGGCAGATTGATAAGTCCCAAGGACATGACCTTCTTATTTGCATTTGGTTTGACACCTCTAAGTATTGAAATGACTTATATTTATGTAGCTCTTGAACTAGTCTAGGTCCTAAATGATATTATAGTTTGATACTACGCATGAGTGTATTATGAATAAAAGTGCAACTTATAGTTACTCATTTTGCCTATGGGTAAATGTGTAGAGGAATTCATACCGGATGTAATCTTCTCTACACAAATTTGAGATGGACACACAATAGCCAAAATGGAGAATCCAATATGCATATTTCCCATGTTGGCATTTCCTTTAGGGACAATCTATCTCTAAGCATGTACCACACCTACACAACTTACATCTAGCTGTAAGTCTAACTAACCTAGGCTAGTATTCACCTAATTGTATGCATATCTTATGCTTACCTAGACTTAGCATGGCCTACACCTACATCTAAGCATGTCTCTCCCACCCCACTTCTAGAACATAAAACATACAAAGCTCTTGAAAATAGAATAATCTCTCTCTCTCTCTCTCTCTCTCTCTCTCTCTCTCTCTCTCTCTCTCTCTCTCTCTCTCTCTCTCTCTCTCTCTCTCTCTCTCTCTCTCTCTCTCTCTCTCTCTCTCTCTATCTATCTTTTTGTATGTCTATTTGTGTATCTGCCTATTCATGTATGCATGTATGTATGTATCTATCTATTATCAAAACATAGAGCTTCAATTTAGAGAGATTGAAGGAATAAGAGAGAGGAAGGAAGCTTATCTTGATGATTATCAAATGCATCACACATGGGATGCTTACTTTTGTATGAATCATGTTTATTTATTAGAAATGAAATGTTTATTTTTGTCTAAATAATGCTCAAATATTAGACATGGGATATTTATTTTTGTCTAAATAATGTTCATGAAAATGCTTTCCTTATATTACAAAGCAATCTTCCTTTAACATAAAGTTTCTCTCAAACCTACTTTTTCTCAAACCTTCTTTTCTTAGTACCAAAGCCATAGCACACTTAACAATATGTCCACATTTTCTTTATCAGGATCCACATAGTCTTTATCAAGTTGCAAGAAAGTATTACAAATACCAACAATACAAACTTGATATGTCTATTGAACAAATATGTTCTCTTGCTCAACTTCTTATTTCTATTGAAATGATTAAGTGTTGCCTTCCATATTGAAATGTTTGTTATAAGATTCATTATTTGGCTTGAATCTTTCTGTGTTTTTTGCTTAAACTTGAATTTATGTGGCTCTGAAATTAGTCTAGGTCCTAAATGGCTATGTGGCTTGATTCCATGTAGATACTAGTGTGCAATTTTAATCCTGTGGTAGATATTATACTATCATAATATGAGGAGATGCTAAGCCACACTTAGAATAGATAACTATTGTGACTAACTATTGAGTCATAGGGACACCTTCCTATTTGCATTTGGTTTGATATATCTAAGTATTGAGATGACTTGTGTTCATATAGCCCTTGAAGTAGTTTAGTTCTACATGGCTATGCAGTTTGATTCCATGTGCATTCACAAGTATAGTCCTACTAAATTCAGAAGTGTAATATCTTAGGAAATCCTAGAAGCCACTTAACTGTGAGCTTCAAGGCCGATGGGCAAAAACAAAGCATAGTATCCTAGTCTAATAATCATTTGGATGGTGCTTATCGTTCGTGGATAGAAGGTGGGGAAAGGTGGCATGTTGTTCTTTGTGATGTTTGTATCATAGTTACCCACTTTTCAAACCCCATCAACCACATCAGAGGGTAGGGACAAGACAATTGATGTAGTCCTATGAATTGGTCTAGGATTATCTTGATAATCAACACTTCTCGTATAGTTCCTTTACACATTGTAATGTTAACATTAGGAGAGATTTGGACTCAAGTTTGGGCCTTCTAAGAAATTCCACCTCAACATAGAGAGAGGTAATTCAAAAATAATTAAACATAAAATTTTTCTATATTTTCTTTTTTTAAAAAACAAAATACATAAATTATTCCATAGCCTTTAATTTGTCAAATACCCCTAATTAAGAGTTTAGAGGTTAGTTCTTGGAATTAAGTGACTGATGCTTAGAACTTGTTGACTCATATCTAGATTGATTGGGATTAATGGTGTAGTCTCTTTTTATCAAAAGATGAGCCAAAGATAATGTGAAGCCTTGAGTTGTGCCCTCCAAATTACATTTTGAAACATTCTATGTATTCTCTCTCATTTTTTGGAAGGAACTTCACAAATATCACGAACAGGGATGGTTGGGGCCATCAACATCACAAATGGAGATGGTTGGGGTGGAATCAATAGGATGGTTGGGGTCAAATGAACATAAAAAATGGAGATGGATAAGGTGGAATCAACATAAAAAATGGAGATGGTGGTGCTTAAATCATCATCAAAGAGACACATGAGAGAAGCATATCACCTCCATGTCAAGCGTGATCCCAAGTATGAGCCATTGAGTAATTTAAAAAAACCCTATCTCATGTCTTCTACATCTGAAGAATTGTGTAGGTTACAAGAGGAATATGGATCTATGGACTAATGGAAAATTGTATCCAAGAGATCCATTGCATAAGTCCACGTCTTTTTTCAAGGATATTACATTCTTAGTAAGCTTTGGTGGAAATGGTTATAATGGTCTCTTAGGATACACACAACATTTGGATGCCATTAGTAATGAACAAAAGTTAGAAAGAGATTCGTTAGAGAAGGAGAATGCCTCTTTGAGGCTAACATTAGAGCAATCTAAGCACAAACTACTACAAAACAAGGAGACTATATTAGAGCTAGAGAAATAAAGAGATTAGTTGAGACTTAAAGAAACAATATTAGGGTTTGCAAATGATGTAAGAAACTTCAAAATATTCAAAATATGATGTTATGAAGTGGTGGCATTAAGAAAAGGATATACACATTGAAGTAAGTAAGCTCTTTATTACTTCTTCATCCATCTTATAATGTATTTATAACGTACCATATGATAACTGAACATTTTGATCTAAATACAGATGTATCCTGCAATCTAATGAAGAAAAGGCTTCAAGCGTGGAGGCATCAATTGAATACATTAAAATGCTTCTTAATAAGGAAGCTATCAAAGCGATCCTGAAGGATCCAAAGTATCAAAAGCTTACACAATAGGAGATTAAGGCCTTCTTGAGAGGGAACCAACTTATCTCAAGTGATATGCAGGCTTTGTTGGATGAGGCAAGTATATCTAGAAGGGGATACATAACTATTTACAAATCTCTTCAATTGAATATAAAGGAATTTAAGCTGCATGGATCAATATTTCCAAACCCAACATCACCCAAAAGAATGCGAAAACAAGTGAATGATCAAGTTCTACAACTCCTAAGAGCCCCATTTCATATCAAAGATACGTACTATGGAGCAACAAGGGAGACAATGATTTATAACAAAAACAACAATACATTTTATAGCTTGGAAGCCTTACAATCATAATCTATTCAATTATTTGAGGTGGCTCCACATGAATGTGATGGTATCATAAAATTTGTACTTAAGGTTGATGAGTGCCAGACCGTGAAGGGGATACAAAGTTAGAATAGGTCACCACCATCACCTTGATGAATAGGCCACCCGATCCAACAACTTAGAACAATCCAAAATGGTTTAGTGTTTAGTCATAGAACAATATATCCTCTCTAGGATCCTTTGAGGTAAGCAATATATTTATATTGGAAGTTTATTTGTGCTAATAGTACGGGTGTGTGACATGCTTATAGTATGAGTGTATTCCAAGTTATGTCCAAGAATTTAGAAACCTTGCATTGGATTTTCCATAAGATAAATATACCCCAAATCATTAGTGAGCAAAGAAATGGGAGAATCTTGGATATGGAAGGCTTTGGAAGATTCAAAGTAGAGTGGCATCTAGCAGGTGATTTAAAGACCCTAAAGTGCATGTACAATGTCTCAAAAGGGGCAAATTGGAATAGCTGATGCATATATTGCATATGTTCCATAAATGAACTCGGCAAAATAATTGAAAAATGGAACTTGACAAAAATCTCAAAGATCTAAAATTTAGAGCAATTTTAGTTATTCCATTGTCTCGAGTCCATATTTCCACAATGTATGGTCTATGCAAAATCATTAAGAAATTAATTTTCTTGTATACATGTTTTTCCTGGACAATGCAACCTAGGTCTGTGCAGGTCAAGGCAATTGCAGCACTTGAGAAGACATTATCAGCCGTTGGTTTACTTGATGGAAATGTAAAGATTGAAAAGGATGAGAAAATGTCACAGGATGGTAAAGATATGTTAAAGAAACTTTCCATTGGAGGTGTGAAAGCATGAAGATTTTTATCTATACTACCCTCAACTAATCCTTATCAAGTAATACAGTCCACTCAAAGAATTTAATTACATAGGTAGAAATGCATCCATAATGTGGTCGTGGACCATGTTGATATTGGTGAAGCACGATCGTACAAGGCCAACATTTGGAAATCTTTAGATATAATCTTTAAGTTTTGTGACATGCAAGTATGGAACTCGCATGACTCTATTAGAGCTTTGAAATATCATTGGATGAGTTTAAAAAGTCAATGGTTAGTGCATGGACAGATTAGCACATTACCCACTACAACATGGTACATTGTTTTCATAATGTTTGATAAAGTATAATTGCTTAATCGAAAGCACGACAATAATCTAGCATTCTTTCTTATGCTTTGACATCACATTATATATAATCACACCCCTTAGTTTACTAAGGAATATGGTAGTCTATCAGTATTGTCAACTCAAGGTATGGAGAAAACCCATTATCAAGCTTGTATTGACTTTCTCAATCATATAAGACATGGTGGAGGAGTAGAGGAGAAAGCTAACAATTTAGAAGATACACTAATGTACCTATAGAAAGCTTGTCCATAGAGTTGATAGAAAAGAAACACTAAGAACATTTGAAATTAACAAAGCAATGCAACATCTGGAGAGACAAGGAATAAAGGAATTGTGGGAGAATCCTAATGTAGCAAATGAGACATACTATGTGGCGACAAACTAGACAAAGACAAGGAAATGCTTGGATATCCATAAACAATAGTTTCTCATAAGCCCATACACAATGAAACAAATACAAGAGAAGTTTTGAAGAAATCTTGATACAAAGGAACACTTATCAAATTTTGAAATAATTTTTTAATGTAATAAATGTACATCTTATTTTAAAAAAACCACAATTTCTAAGTAAAGTGATACAATCAATGCTCAAAGCTCACTCCTCTACTCTTGGCCTCTTTGAAGATGGCCCAAATTTATCCTGTAATTGTTGCTCTAGTTCTTTTAAAGATTATTGATTATTTTTTGGAATTGATATAGTTTTAAGTAGGTGCCTTTTTCCATATTCTGCAAGCTCATTTAGATATTTGATCCCACTCATCACGCCAAATGATGCATACGTTAAATGGTATTTACCACATCGTATGTGCATACGAAGGCCTTGACAAAATATTCTTAGAGCTTCTTGTTTCTCCAAAAACATTACATTCTCTGCATTCCACCTAATAGGATACCCTCCAAGATATCTTGACACGATCTTCAATGTAAAAAAAGGGAACTCTACATTGTCGCTCAAGAACTTGTGTTGGAAAATAACAAACTTTGAAAAGGTGAGGTCTTCTCTAATATCCCCTAATTTTCCTTGAATCTTGCTGAAATTTTTCTCTCTCTACACCCAAGAATGTTCTTCAAGAACAAAATGACGTGGAAGGAGATGAGAGAAGCGATTGTCTACTAACCAAATGATGCTTAAAATGAGGCCAAGTGCTATAGAAAAATTATCAATACACTCATGCAATATGGCACCCTCTTTTTGTGTGCTTTTTCTCTATTCTTGCTCAACTCTCCCCTTCCCACATGACATCCTCCTCCAACTTCTTGAATATCCTCTTTTCAAATTTTAACATTTTCCCACTTGAATCGAATCTTTTTGATACCCTTCCACATCTTTTGACTTATTTTTAACCCCATTCATGGCTTCTTGACTCAAATTCTATGTATGCATGCTAAATTATACTAACATTCCTTCTCGTCTCTAAAATGTCTATGTTTTTTACTAAAAATCTTTCATTGTATTTGCTTTCTATCACTTACTACTTTTTGGCTCCCTAAAATTTTCCATTTAAAATATCCCAACTCTCTACTTCTAACTCCACCTTAGCATGATCAAATACAACTTTACGATCTTATTTGTATTTGTAATAAAGCATAAGATACCTTAGTCTAGGGTAGGCTAGGGTTAAGTATAAAAGGTGGAGACGTAACATGTGAGGGATCTTTTTGCCATTTACAAAGAATACATGCTTTGAGGCTCCTTTCCCCCACCAACTAAGAGGGTGCATGCTCTTAGCCACCAAGATATGGGGTGCATACCATGTCCCACCTTGACATGAGGTGAGTATTTATGTTGCAGCATACATCTTTGATTCTTAGCCTTCCATGGCAATACTATTTCATGCCTAGCTACTTTGGCCATGGCTTCCTTGTAAACATGGTGTGTTTCTTGTATTTCTTTGCAAGTATGGTGTATTTCATGAATTTTCAATTATTTGATTTGTTGTGAGAACTAGTATATTACATTGGTATCAGAGCATGGTTTTTGATCCATGTGGCAAGTCATTTTCTTGGGGATCTAGTCAGAACATGGTTACAAGGTAACCGGGAGGCCAAAAATTTGGTCACAGTGTTTACAGAGTTTAAACCGTGACTAGTGGAAGTGTTCTTTAGTAAGTCAAGACCAAGTTGGTGCCATTTTAGTAGGTCGTGGTCCATTTGGAAGTCATTTTGGAGTCTTCTTGGACAAAAGGATAACCTACAATGACTAAATGAGGTAAAATAAGAGTTTCTTTTGAGAAGCAAACTTTCTCTCTCCTCTTCTCAAGATTTTTTCCAAGAATCCATGGCTTCTACTACTTCAATCTTTTGTCAATGATCACTATTCCCATATGAGACACCGAGCCTGAATCTTTATGCCATAAGCTTCATGTAGATAGCCTATTGCTTAGTTTAGGTACTTCTCATCTTCTAGGAAAAGAAGAGTTGTTTGCGCTAATCTCATCCTCTTATCCTTCTCGAAAATCTACAACATTTTGATAAGGCTATGGCATGACAAGCTTTAGCAATCCTTCTTGAAGGTTTTTAGCAAGCATACATGGTTATTTCACACTTCCTTGATCATTCTTGAGCTTTCCAAACCTTGGCTATAGTAGATTTATGACAATAGTGAGTTTTCTTTGAAAATTCTTCAAAATATCAGAGGAAGTTTTGTTCTATCAAGCATCCTTGAGCTTCTTCAGCATTCAATGAATTGACATTGAAGATTTCCTGCAAGATTAGAGCACTTCTTCTCTTGAATTGAGTCAAAACAGGGCAACCACTTGATTCTTCAAAATTTTTGAACTTTGAAGGATGGAATCATGGGGCTTTTGGTTCTTGATGCCTTATAAGGCTTCTATGCACTGGATTTTGTCAAGAATTGATGGCCTTACTTCAAAATTGTAAGAATAGGGCTTGATCTTGGCATTGCAAGCATATGGGTAGCATATGCAAGCTTATGTGCTTCAATGGAAGAGTTCTCTATCAAGGATTGAAGTCTTCTACCCTTTTGGATGCTCATCATTGATTCCCTTTCAAATTTCTAGCCACATTTGGGCTACAATGATCACTTCTATCAAGCTTTTGGATATTGGAGCTTTCTTGAAGGAGAAATTGGAGTCTATGAGTTACATGTTCATCATTGGAATTGCAATTTGAGGGTATTATTGGCTACATCAAGTAGGAGATCAAGAATTTCAAGTGTTATTGGAGCTTTCATAATCATCTACTTCAACAATGAAAGAGGTATTTCAAAATTTTGCTCTTAATCCCTTTAATATCCAATTGCTTAAGCCATCCAATTGTTAAAAAGGGAGAATTAAGAGCAATCCTATTTTAGAATTTCCAATTGAATGCATATAAACCCAACTTAGAGCTGAATGATGTTATGCTCGATTCTTTTCATCTTACTCAATAAAAATCAATAGCCAATTGTTGCTAATTCCTTCCATTTGCTGGAAAATTTGTGATAATCCTATCCTTGATTGCTTGATGTGATTGTTTGCAATATGGATGAAAGTAAAATCAATCGGTAAGTGGAGTAAAAATTGTAAAGCAGTGAGTCATTGCTATAGGTATTCCTTACCTATACCCATTTCATTTTTAGCCCTATTCCATCTCAATTCTTGCATATCATGAAATGGCAAAATTTTGATTTAGCCATGCATATCATGCTTTGATTTTTAGAATACTAGCTTTTCCATGTATATTTCAACCAAAGAAAAAAGTCAAAGTCGGACAAGATAGCAAGACAATAGAGAGCTGACCCTCCCTTGCCATTTAAGACTCTGTAGGGGTGCACAACCTAGCTTGGAAGAAACTTTGCACACCTTTCGGAGTTTCAGAGCCCATTAAGGTGCCCGTCCTGCCATTTTTCCCCTCAGCATAGGTGGTGGACCATGGAAGACCACTTGGGAAAGAGTGGATGAAGATTTGAAGACTAGTGGTACCAAACGGGGTAGTTTGTGACATCCTTGAACATATATACATGTCTTTCCAACAGGTATCTATCAATTGCACGTGTTTATTGGATACCTATAGGTACCCTACAGCCATCACAGTTCTATTAGTTGTTTTGGGGGGGTCTACAATTACTACAAGACCCAGTTTAGGGTGAAACGTGGCTTCTACAAGGCGTTTATAGATTGCAGAAATTCACAAGACACAGGTTCACATTTTCTATTAGAAGATTTTTTTTCATAATTTGATTTGGGAGTTTGATAGCTTGATTTGAAGAGGGGATATCAAACTTCAATTTGAATAAAAATTTTCAGTAATCGGACTCAAGGAGCAAAAGTTATAGCAAATTTGCTAACAGGGGGTCTAGTGGGACTGCACCTAGACATGCTGACAAGGGTGCACTGTTTGAGTTCATTTCACCCATATACCCTATTGTAGCTTCCTTTGGATCAAGGAACCATTGGCATTGGTGCAATACTAAGCAAGATATTGACAATTTTCTTCCATACAGTCATCTTTGATAACACCTATCCATGATAGCCAAAAACAAAAGAAAAGATCAAGTCATGGAGACCATTCAAGAAGACATCAGAGAATATATCAATGATTGAAACAACACTAATGAAGCCCTCAATCATGACCAACAAGATAACTTTGTAAGTGTTGGTAATTCTCATAGTGTTGCACGAGTGGGTAATGATAGAAATCCCTTATCTCATGAACCTTTTGAAGATCCCATGCTTTCAAGAGAGATGCGTATGATGAACATTGGGATGCATGATCAATATGAGCAACTTTCCAAATCCTTGGGGAAGATTGAGAACACATCCAACAAAGTGGATGAAGGACTTTAGTAGTTGGTCAATTTTATGAAGAGTGGATTTGAAGATGTAGTAGTAGCTATCAAGGACTTGAAAGCTCAAACCACATCTTTCCCACCGAATGTATCCACTTCTCATATTGAAAATACTTCAGCCAAGCCCTTGAGCCCGAGAAGATTATTGGCAAGTGGAAGAAGGTTCTAAGGAATCGTATTCTTATGAAACACCTTGTCAAATGGAAGGGTTTGCGTATTGAAGAGTCTTCATGGCAACAAGCATCATATTTGGAACAATTTTCATGGCTTAAGCAAGAGGACAGTTCATAAACAAGGCAGTAAACAGCTTGCTGTATTAAATTTTTGTGAAAAAGTAAATTTTATTATTAGCATCAAAATTCGATTTGAAAGGCATGGCTAGATACTACATGTTGTCCTCTACATTTCTATATCTTGCATGTGGAAATTAGCCACTTCTAGCTCAAGATATGGCCAATTCTGTACTACATTCTGTTTTGGACAATTTACAACAGTCTGTTCCATTTATGGTCCATTTTTATAGACTTCTTTGATCTTCATCAACATGGAGCTTTATTTCAACATGATTCCAAATGCTTCAAGCTATCTTTGTAATCATCCTTGTAATTTGTTCCCCATTCAGTTTTGAGGACAAATCTGTTTTAGGCCTGGATGGCTTGTAATAAAGCATAAGATATCTTAGTCTAGGGTAGGCTAGGGTTAAGTATAAAAGGTGGAGATATAACATGTGGGGATATTTTTGCCATTTACAAGCAATACATGCTTTGAGGTTCCTTCCTCCCACAAACTCAGAGGGTGCATGCTCTTAGCCACCAAGATATGGGGTGCATATCATGTCCCACCTTGACATGAGGTGAGTATTCGTGTTGTAGGATACATCTTTGATTCTCAACCTTCCATGGCAATACTATTTCATGCCTAGCTACTTTGGCTATGGCTTCCTTGCAAACATGGTGTATTTCTTGTATTTCTTTGCAAGTATGGTGTATTTCATGAATTTCCAATTATTTGATTTGCTGTGAGAACTAGTATATTACAGTATTAAATTTTTATGAGAAATACTGTGTAATACAAAGCCAGAGCCCTTTAGTTTGCATGAAAAATAGTGTAAAAATAGCTCAAATTAAGCAGTTATTAGACATCTTCCCCTTCATCTTGGTAGCATCGAGTTATCCCTCTTACCTTGGATACATCAATCTTTTCTAATTTATAGGTTCATAGACCTGGTATAGATGGAAGACATTCCAATTGTAGCATCTTCTTTGCTTTCTTGTAGGTATTTTTCGATGGGTAAATATGGCCAACAGGATCAACTCAAGCATCTAATCAAAGGAATCCATCATAATGTACTCCCTAGTAACTCTCCTACATATTTGATAGAATAATTATGCAATGAGGAAGAATACATGAATTGTTATGTGGCATATGATAAGGAAGGTAGCACGATACTTGTGGATCACCACCTTGTTCCCATCATAACATTAGAACATGGGAGAGGAAAATGAATAAACTATCCAATGCAAACAATGGAGTGGTGGAATTACCATGCAGAGTGAGTGTGATATTACTCATATGTATCATGATTGCCCTAAACACCAAACATCCAACATCATACCAATTAGGTTTGCAAAATGCAACATCTCAATTAGAATGATCAAGGCTATGATCATCATCCCCGAAGATAAAGAACTAATTTCACATGCCTATCTTAGGGTCAAACTAATCGTGAAGTGAAAGCACATAACCAAAAATCTCATTGACAAAGGAATGGATTATAACTTCATTATCTATGATGCATGTATTGTAATTGAACAACCCAAACTTGTGCCAAACGATGCTATAATCAACCCATATAGAGGATCTCCATACTCTCTCCTAGGCAAATGCAAATCTTAATGACTAGAGATTGAAAGCTTGACAATCATGTTTTACATGTTTTCCAACCAAGATGTAGGAAAGGAAATTCTACTTGGAAGGTCTTTCAAGCACACAATCAAATGTGATATGGATTAAAAAGCACATCATGTACACTTGACCCTACTGATGTCTAGATAGTTATAGCTTTTTGCAAAGGTAAACTTATGAATGCTCAAGTGAAGACCTATCTCCAAGTTGGAAAGAGATGCTAAAGAGGAGAGAATTATTAAGGAACCAATGAAGACACATGAACAAAAATCGATTCCACTTAGTGGGAATTTCCCTCATCCCTTTAAAGGAATTCAAATTCGCTCATATCCCCAATACAACCTCCAATATTGCTAGAAAATAGCATTGATAAAAAAAGAAGTGAAGACATTGGGAATACCATCACAAATGTTGACTGAGAGTTAGCACAATATTGTGTTGGGTCCCCAAAGCGTTGCTACATGCCCAAGGCTACTATGCAAGAAATCGATGGATTTAGTTTCCTAAACCATCCATGCCACCACTTCCAATGATCACAATCCAAGTCTCACCCAAAGCAAAGAAACAACAGAAGAGATCAACAACTTCTAAGGCCAAAACCCTTGAGAAAATTGAGCCCATTAGAGTAGAGATTTATGAGCCAAATCCTATCAATTTGCAAAAGCAATGTAGGATGCATCACTCAAACTTTGATTCAACAACCACTGATTTTTGAAATGCCATCAACACAATTAGAGTCCATAACACAGCTCCCTAGACCAAGTTCTAAAAAGGAGACTAATAATCCCCTTGGTGTTTCCAAGCAACAACCCAAGAAAACCACTACTTCAGAATATTTGAAGTCTCCCAAAATGGAAACCACTTTATCACCTATGAAGGAATGGGAAGTTGAATAGAAACTACCTATTGTAGTTGCTAAATGTAAATATAATAGCCCACAAGGGACAACAAAAGATGCTTTCAAGGCTCAATAGTCTATCTTTAAGAGTGATGCCCAAGCCATGCCTGAATTCTCCAAGAAGCCATCTATTCAAGGTAAAGAAATGAAAGATCCTAGGATGACCAATCACTCCAATTAGGGTGATAAAGAGAAAATAGAAACATCAAAGATAGGAAAGAATAACCAACCATAATTGCTAGTTTTGTTGAAACATCGATCTCTCCTTAGTCAAAACCATCCTCACCAAGAAAGAAGTGCAAAACACAACAATAACAACTCTATGCTACTACTCAAACTATAAAGAGGATTTTCTTGCACCTATACCAATAATGCTAAATTTGTAGAGACATCCAATTCAACGGTATGTTTGAGCTTGATGGGAAAGCCTTGAGGGTACCTATTGCTATTTCTTATTGTAACACTATTGTAACTCTACCTATCACCTTGACCACTTGCAAGTTTGAGATACTAAACTTGTCTCAAATCTATTAAAAAATATAAGAGCTTTTGTGTAAGGGAAAATGAAGAAAGGACAAGCAACAAAAAGAAATTATCATGATAGCATTTTTGAACCTAGTAATGATAAGAACACTCCCAAGATTTCTAAGGATCTAACTATGCAGTTAACCTCAACTAGCCCCATTGGAAAATGCTTCTTAACATAAAGCTTATGTAGCCTCATTATTTCAAGAACAATGTGGAGTTGTGATTTGTGTTCCTTGTCTTCCTTGCAGTAAGTCAAAATGTAATCAAAGCAGAAAATAATGAAATCCTCAAGATAAGGTGATTAAAAGATGTCCTACATTAATCTATTGGAGATTGCATGAGCATTAGTTAGTTGAAAAGACATAACTATTTGAACTCATAGTGGCTATACCTTGTATTAAATGCATTTTTGGACATGTCCTCTTCTTTTATTATTATTTGATAGTACATGGACCTCAAGTCAACCTTTGAAAAGATAATTGCTCCTTGAAGTCGATCAAGTAACTCATCAATCCTATGGATTGCGTACTTGTTCCTAACTAAACTTGATTTAGTCTATGTAGTCAATGCAAAGACAAACAGTTCCATCTTTCTTTTTTTGGAATAGAACTAGGGCTCCCCATGGCAAATTGCTGGGTTGAATGTATCCTTGATCTACTAGGTACATGAGTTGTTCTTTCAACTCAATACCTTTGGGGATATTTGATATAGCCTTTTTGCAATTGGAGTAGCTCCTAGAACTAGCTTAATTTCATGGTCAACTTCCCTTGGGGGTGGAAGTTTAGTCAATTCTTTCGGGAAAGCATATGTATACTCCATCCACAAAGGTTCCTCTTCCTCTAAGTTATTGTTCTCATTTTTTTGTTGAGTTTGGTTAAGTATACAAGCAATCCCTTTCTTAATCCTTGCACTATTTGTGAGGCTTTAGCTAACTTGATTTTTGGCTTCCTAGCATTTCCTTGAGCTCTTCCTTGATTTCCTTCCAAGTTTCAAAATCTGACTTGGCCCTCCCCATAATGGATGTAAGAATCATTGGGAATATGCCAATCCATTCCTAGTAAGCACTCATAAGCACCCAAGTTCATGACATGGAACCTCATGCTTGTAGGCTCATTTCCTAGATCAAACTCTACATTTCTAGTTTGGTATGATGACACAATTTCCTTTCCATTAGCTAACTCTACCAAGAGTTTAGATCTGGTGTAATATCTATCCCTAATTTTGTAGGGGATGGAAAATAGGATAGTAAATAGTAGAAAATAAGGGGACAATGCTTATCACATGGATAGGTATAAAAGTGTCATTAATTTATTATTTTTGTATCATTGAGTAATAATATAAAGCACTTTTCTCATTCGTCTCTCTTATCTAGCTTTCATTGTTTCCTTTTTCTTCCTTTTCTTGTGTTTCTCTCTCTTCTCCTAGCATTTCTCTTACCTTTCTCTTTTTTCTCTCTCTTCTTGTAGTATTTCTCTCTCCTTCTACATTCTTCTCTCTCCAATCCTCTTCATTACAAGTGGTATCAGAGTACTAGGTTTTTGATCCACTCTAGCCATTTTTCTCTATCAATTTCTCAAAAATTCCTCTTAGAAGATTCTATCTTAGACTAGTATTATAGGTATACAACATGGATTGTGACTAGTAGTGAGTTGTAGGATACTTTCATGAAGTGCACAGTAACCTGGCATCTCTAGCAAAACGAAAATGCCACGGGCGATCTTTCATGAAGAATCACCAAAGGATACATGGTACCTAGCATCATCCAACTATCTAACTGAAATAAGGCTTTTAGTCAAAGCCTATTGGGGTAAAAGGCCTCTGGGCCTACCTGTGTACACTGTGACCACCCATTCTTTATTCATATATAATATGATAGTGCAATAAGGCTGTCAGTTCAGTTGGATAGCACCTACATTGTGTGTGCTCTTCTCTCTCGCATCTTCCTCTTCTCCTTTTCCACTGCCATTGCATCCCCTTCAAGTGGTATCAGAGCTTGATCATGGAGCTTGGCCTGGCATTACTTCAGCCCGGATTAAAGACCTAGAGCTTGGAGCTTCAATGCCAGCCATGGCTTCTTCCCCCCGAGGTAAGATTTTATCTCCCACCTCTCCCCGGCCCTCATAGGCTCTTTGCAGGTGTTCTTTGGCTTCATTGGGCACCTTGTATGCCCCCATTTGCCCCCTTATCCTCAGCATAACTAGTAGGTTCCACAGTAGCAGCTCACGTTTTTTTTGCATGTTTCAAAATTTGGCTCGAAATTCCCATTTTTTATCATATCTTGAGCATCCGGAACCCGATTTATGCAAGGTAAGAGTCTAACTTGGGGTTTTGGCATGCTCCAACTCAATGGCAATATCAAATTTGCCAAATTTTGATAACAAAATGTTCTGCAACAGATCTGAGTTGACTTACATCAAGAAAATGTCATGCTCTTAGCTTATGTGATGCTCCTGAGGCTTGGTATTTGATGCCCAGATGCTTTGGGGATGTTTGCCCAATGTTTTAGATGCTTTGGGACTTTGTTTGAGCTTCCATAGCTCGATTTATGTAGGGATTTACTGATGTACATTGTCTGGGAACCAAGGTTTTATTAGGGACAGCTTATGTATAATGCTCTTTGATGACATTCAGGTGTCTTGTTGGATGTATTGATGCTTGGTCATCATGGTTTATGCTTGGATATGCTATTTGAGAGCTATTGAGCCTTAATTTGGATGTGGACACTTCGTTGTTGGTTGGGATTTATGCTACCTTGGTTGACATGTTATTTTACCTCCAGTTTGGTTATGCCTATGGTCTATGGGTGCTCTCCACTACTTGGGATGATATGCTGATATATTTGGATGATGCCACTTTGATGTTTATGCTCCCGATGCTTCTTGAGAAAAGATTAGAGCTCAATTCTTGGTTCACTTATTTGATCTTCTACAGTTATGGAGAGGCATAGACATGTTTGACGTGTCAAAACAAGATGACAAAAGAAGGTTTCAAGTTCGTGGAATTCTAGCATGGACTATACACAACTTTCCTAGCTATGGATTTTGTTCAAGTATTCAATTGTTATTTAAGTAGCACATGCGGGAGTATTTTCATTTCAATTTAATCTTTCATGCTCATGCTAAATGTTTTACTATGGACGCAGGGTGTTCAACCAAGGGTTATAAAGTTTGTCCCCTATGCGGTGATTGGTTGAAATCTACATATAGTAAGCTTCTCAACAAGAACATATATCTTCATCATAGACGATTCTTTCCTGAAGATCACTCACTACATCGAAAGATGCAAGCTAGACAATTCAATGGAAAGGTTGAGAGTGGCCGGTGTGCAATATCGATGACACCTATAGATTGGTACAAAAAGTGGATGGAAGGACCTATCATCAATCCATAGTCAGAGCTTGCAAGTGATGAAGACGATGAACGTAGTCGAGGATGAAGTTCTTTAGCTCCCTCTATCTCTATATGGTTTCATCTAGAGTATTGGAAGAATCTAAAGATTTGTCATCTTCTTGATCCTATTCATATATTTAAGAATGTAGGACACTCTTTATGGAAACATCTCATTGGTTTGAAGGATAGGAGCAAGCAAGAAATGACTTAAAGGAGCAAAATTGCAAGTGTGTTTTATGGCCTCAAGTCGATGAAGAGACAGGAAGAAAAGAGTATGCACATGCGCCATGGGTGCTAACCCCCATGGAGATTTCAACGATCAATTGGCAGATACGGTCTATTCAAACACCCACAGGATATGGTGCATCATTGCAAAACATATTTGCTGTGGATGACGCAAGTCTTTCCAACTTGAAAACACATTATTGGCATAATTTCATCAAGGTAACTCTTAATTTTTTTGGTCTACAGCTCGTTTTTGTCCTGACAAGTTGTCTGACTATATTGTAAAATAAATGTATGTAGCTTGTCCTCCCTCTTGTCATTGATGGTTGCCTGACGAGTGGTGTTTGCAATGTTATCTACCATTTGGAGAATCTCACAAGGTATGTCTACACTTTGCACATGCCTATATCTATGCTTGGAATGGGATTTCACTTAATGTTCATCTATTTTTTCACATGGATCACATCTAAGGAGATAGATGTGTTGTCAATAGATCAAAAGAAAAGGGAATGCATTGAGCTCCTTTGCCTAATGGAGAAGGAGCTACCAACTTCTTTTTTTGACGGTTCAAGTCCATGTACTAATCCATTTGGTGGATGAGATAGAGATTGCAGGTGTTGTTAGCACTCATTGGATGTTTTGGGTAGAGAGGTTCATGGGAGTCATAAAGGGGCTTGTTCACCAAAGAGTCCGTCAAGAGGGCTCAATGTCAAAGGGATGGTTGCTCGGAGAGTAAATGTACTACCTTGTTGAGTACCTTGAGCATGTTGATGAGGATGCTCCTCCTCGCAGATGGACATTGGATGAGCCCACTATACTATCAGATGAGGTATTATGTGGTAAGGGCATTCCTTTCAAGGTCTCATACGAGGAACCTACGAACTTGTCCACAATTTTTATTCATAACTCACACTGTATGGAAAAATTTGTTGAAGAGTACCATGAAGTAGTTTGCAATGCACAAAGAAGATGAGAAGGTAAAAAATCTAGCAAGACGGAACCTCCCTCAATTCTTTCATGGTTATCCCACTGTATTAGAGATGGAATCATGGAAGGGGAAGACATCAATGATGAGCAAAGAGAGATTGGATTTGGTTGTGATAGTAGAGAGGTAACATTTCTTTCTTTCATGTACCTATATTGAGTTGTGTGTAATCTTAGTGATGTAACTTAAAGTTTACATATTTCATTCTTGCACTTTAGGTACACATGTACATTAATATGTGGGCATATGGTCAACATATTCGAGTCAATGGAATTGATCAACTGCATCAGACCCAAGATTCTTGCATTATCTCTTCTTTTAGCCAACAATCACATGCAAGTGCACGAGACACAAATCTTATTGAAGAGGAGCTCAGCTATGTGGAAGCCATAGTCTGCATTTATGAGCTCAGCTACCGTATTTGCAAGAGGGTAATTTCTAACAACAATAGTATGTTGACAATCTTTGCTTTAGACTTCCTTCTAAAATGTTGCAAATCTTATATGTTAATAGGTTGTGTTGAAGGTTGGCTGGTTCCGTGCTGAGTACAAAGGGGCTAGAGCCACAATGAGACAAGAGCCCTATGGGTTTTGGTCAGTTGACTATTCAAAGCCATTATGTACAACACGAGAACCATACATATTACCGACACACTATGAGCAAGCTTTCTTCTATGCTGCCCCAGATTCTCACAGTCCATGGAGGCAAGTTGTGCCTATCGATCCTCAAGGACAATGGGTGTTTGACACCACCTTCGGAGAGGTGGACCAAGGGAGTCTGCAAGAGGATGACTCAACTTCTACAAAGCCCCATTCACTCACAACATTAGCACAAGAAGAGCACTAGGAAGAGGAAGTGCACAACAATGATGCAACAGATGATGAGACGGAGGATCTTGCCTTAGAGTTGGACTTTTAGCCTCCTGTAGACCCTAAACCATCGATACCTTTGTCGCCCACTCTCACTCTTGACGTACAACTCATGAACGAGGAGCTTCAAGAGACAATGCAAGACAATGAAGAGATTGACTTGATCATTGATATCTTTCCAAACCACACTTGAATCGTAAAAGCCAAGGTATTATATCAAGTGTTTTGTCTTGATCATTTTGACCACTTTCTTAATGATTGCAGGAATATCAAATTGGTACCAACAGACCCTATTGGTACCTAACACATTTTTCCATTGATTATATTAATTATTTCATTGCTCTCTTCAAATCTTACTAATAATGGGTGAGTTGGGTGGGGAGTCTTATGGATGATAGCCATCTATGGCTAGAGTTGGGGTTCGATTCCCCACAGACTCGATGTTGTTTGGAATCATTAAAGCAAGTCAAAGATGCATACACCCATAGAACATTCACTCTAGGCATGTAGGTCTCCAATAGCGATCCGATGCATTGATGGAAAAGATGTCCGCCTCTGACGAGTACCACCCATCCCTCGGTGTCGATGTCGCAAGTGACCCCTAACTCTCCAGTGCAGGTCTTGAACAATGGCTGATGTGCTGTAGGGCTCTCTAGTAGGGTGGCAAACACCTACGAGCCCGAGTGCTCCTTAGAAGCCATCACTATAGATATATATGTGGTGTAGAGGTCCGGCGTCGTCGTTTATATATATGGCTTCCTCCAGGTACTCGTGTGTATATATATATATATATATATACACACGAGTACCTGGAGGAAGCCATATATATAAACGACTTGTTTTCAAAAATAAAAAAAAGTAACATGTCAGTATAAGCAAAAAAAAGTAACACGTCATGCAGCAATGAGGACACAATCCTATTCCAAGTATTCATGTTCACTTTCAAGTGGATATGTATTTATGTATATATGCATGCATGTATGTACGTACGTGTGTGTGTGTGTGTGTGTGTGTGTGTGTGTGTGTGTGTGTGTGTGTGTGTGTGTGTGTGTGTGTGTGTGTGTGTGTGTGTGTGTGTGTGTGTGTGTGTGTGTGTGTGTGTGTGTGTGTGTGTGTGTGTGTGTGTGTGTGTGTGTGTGTGTGTGTGTGTGTGTGTGTGTGTGTGTGTGTGTGTGTGTGTGTGTGTGTGTGTGTGTGTGTGTGTGTGTGTGTGTGTGTGTGTGTGTGTGTGTAGATATGTATTATATATATGTATATACATATCTATATGTATGTATGTATGTATGTATGTTTCTGCCCAGGGGGACGGCCGCTATCATGTAGGGTCAAGTCCCTACACAAGGAGACAGATACTGCCCTAGAAGCTGCAAATGTATTGGCAATCATTTAGGGGTCTCTACAGGGTCAACGTGGGGATGTGTAAGGTACTAATGCAAGCACAATGAGTGCATGCCTTGGATTGCGGGATGGTAGAGACTACTGATAAAGAAACTAGTGGATATGAGACTGAACTTGACACACAACCAATTGGACTAACCACAAGAGGCACTGCATTAGAAGGGCAGTACAAGACACCCAATAAGGATGAAAATTTCTACTAGATACAAAACAAAAGGAGAACCCATGAAAATGCCACTCCCATAAGCGCCAAAAAGCAATGGACAAAGATGCAAAGGCTGACAAATGGTTTGGATGACATGAAAGCCCTCATAAGAGCTGAGATTGCAGCAATATGTATGCCAAGGATTGACAAGGTATCAAGTGACATGAATGCAATGCATGAAACATGGGGAAAGGAATTGAATGCTAAAATGGATGCAAACCTAAAAGCATTCATGAGGGTGTGTGGCAACATGCAACAAAAAGTGATGAATGACATGGATACAAAGCAAAAAGATATGCGTAAAAAATCAAAGGAGACATTAAGGAAAGAACTAAGTGCTGCTATAGAAACAAATGGGAAATCATGCTCTAATAGTTGGGATGATGCAAAATAAAAAGAAATCAAGGCTCACTTGCAAATGGATATGATAGATAATTTGGACATGGCAAGGGGTGCTTGGAAAGCAAATATGGATGCATTGAAAGTTGATACGAATGCACATATAGAAACCAAGGACATGGAGATTGCTGAACTCAAAAGGAAATTAGAGTCATGTAAGAATGAATTAGGGACATAGAACTCAATGATGGATGCACAAACAACAATGCTGGACACACTAGAATTAATGAAAGAGGTGGAAAGTTTACAAAAAGGCATGTACACATGGGTGAATGTTGTAGAGGGAGCTCAAAACAAAGTAGAAAATGTTCAACAAACAGTGAATGAAAATTCACAATGGATTGAGGTAGTCAAAATAAACAAAGGGATGCCTTATAAAAAAGTAGAAATGATGAATGCAATACTAGAGGAGAAAGCAAAGAGGAAACTCCGTGCATTGCGTGTATGTGTGGCGGGATGGGCTAAAAAAGGAAACCCCCGAGAGGATGCAAAAAGAATTTGTGCTAAGATGGATGCAAAGACGAGACACGCATTATGGATGCTTGGAGGATAGGTGATCCAAATGACAAAAGAGGTCAGATCCTTATGCTGAAATTTGAGGACGTGGATAGCAAAAGGGCCTTCTTATCAAAGAGAAAGGCTTTGAAGGGTGAAAAGTTTTATCTCGATGAGGATCTCACACCCGCATAGTTGGAGCACAAGAGGGCTAGCATGCCAAAAGTATTGGAGGCAAGTAAAGAAGGCAAGTATGTTGTGTATAGAGATGGCAGACTAGTCATAGTAGAACGGAGGTCAGAATGATGGTACAAGGCCTATGAGACACTAAAGATGTCCCTTTGGAATTGTAATGGTTCAATGAGACTTGATGCATGTTATTTTGAGGATACTTTTTGTGGGATAGACATAGCTATGTATACAAAGACACATCAATGTATAAATTCTAGATTATTGGATGTTGTGGGATACAAACGAGAGAGCATCTACAGACCTCAACCCCGTAGACCAGGAGGAACCAAGGGGTCAGGTGGGGTGGCTATTCTTTATCGTGAGAGCCTCTAAGACATGATTCACATGGTGTCATGAGATGTGCATGCTAGATATATGTGGGTAAGGCTGAGAATAGGGCACCTGAGGGTTCTATATGTTGCAGTATGTTGCTTCCCACCTGTCTCTTCAATATTTGCTCTTAGGGAGGGATCACCATTTGAAGTACTACATGAGGATATTATGAGATATGCAAGTAGTGGGGACATACTACTAGTGGGAGACTTTAATGCTCGAACAAGGAGTGAGCAGTCTGCCTTCTATGATACTGAACATGAAATATTTAAGGAATTGGCATTGGATGAACTAGGGCTTGTCAGGACATCTCAAGGTAAGGAGGTGACAATATATGGATCCCATCTGCTAGCTTTAGGAAGTGCTCATGAATTGGCTATATTCAATGGCCTATTAAGATGGCCAAAGGTGGATGCTTTCACTTGTTAGAACAACAAAAAAGGGGATAACATTGTGGACTATGTAATGGGCTTGCCTGTGTTAATCCTAGAAATTAAGCATTTTGAGATATCTTATAAGCCAATTGGTATGGTGGCCGACCATGTGATCCTAAAATTTACTCTAACATGTGGTCAGAGACAAGAAACATGCACACAGTTACACACATTCCCACATTATGAATTTCTAGAGTAAAAGTCACATATCTATAGTGATGCAATACAAGATAGCTTAAGCCAACCAACCAACATGAACCAGTGGAAGATGTCACTAGATCTATAGTGAACGTTTTACATGCTGCAGCTTCATAGGCATTCCCATGTAGTAAGATGGGCTCTATAGCAATACACAGTTGTACTACCCCTCAAAGTGCTTGGTATGATGATGAGTGCAGACAGAGACGAGGACCCACCTATAGAGGCATATTACACTAGAGACATGCACACATAAACAGGCAAGGAATATCTTTCGTTGTCTTGTGCAGAAAAAGAAGAGAGATTATGTAGCCAAACTAGAGTCAGAGATGTATCATCTATTTTTTAGCAGAGACAACAAGAAGGCATGGAGGAAATTTCATGGGAGACGGCCCCCAATTCAGTTGACATCACCTATGATATGGCATGAACATGCTAGGGCACTGTATGATGTTCCATCACAAGAGTACATACCCTGTACATCAAAATATAGGCCAACACAATGTGATTTCTTTACGAAAAAGATGGTGAGATATGCCATTTGGATATTGAAGAATGGGAGAGCACATGATCAAGATGGCATTGTGGGGCAGAGCAATTTGCACATGCATGTTATTCACTGGCCCCTATCTTGGCGAATCTCTTCAATAGAGCCGTACATGAGGGCTTTCCAGTAAGTTGGTGTGACCACACAATGGTGCCAACCTTTAAGCGTGGAGATCCATTGGTTGCTAATAATTACTGTACTATTATGATTGGCATATGCTAGCAAAGACCTATTATGGAACGTGAGTTGAGTTGGTGGGATGAAACAAAGAAAATACGGTTTGCAAGACAAGCTGGCTTCCGCCACCACGAATACAACATGCTAGACCATATATTCACTCTAAGGGCCTTGATTGAGGAGGAGGGACACTCACGGAGACAAAAAATCATTTGTTTCTTTGTGGATTTTTGCAAGGCTTTTGATATTGTACCATGTGCAAGACTCATGCAAAGGTTGTGAGCCATTGGGGTCCTAGAGGATATGTAGGGGTATATTTATGCATTGTATGAAACTGTAGCAGGGAGAGTATGAGTGCATGGAGGTACAATAGACTCAGTGTCTAGCACAGTTGGTGTAAAGCAAGGTTGTCCCCTCTCTCCTCTGTTATTTAGACTGTACATTGATGAGATTTTTGATTACATACAAAGATGGGTTGGTATGGGAGCCAACTTAGTTGGGGTACTGATACCAATTTTGTTATATGCAAACGATATGGTGCTCATCTCAAATTCACCTGAGGGACTACAATAACATATAGATGCATTGCATGTGTTCTGTGAAGATAAAGGTCTCAAGGTTAATCTTGGAAAGACTAAAATTATGGTATTTAACACCTCAACAACTTGGGTGACATGTTCAGAGCATCACTTTATGTATGACGGTCAGCCTGTGGAAATGGTTAGACAATATGTATACCTTCAGGTCACTTTCAAAGGGCTTTTCATGGAAGGAAACTTCAGAGGCTAGGCTTGCACAGGCATATGCAACTTTGGGTACCCTAGAGTGACAGTATGCACACATACAATTTCAAGAGCCTCGTACCAAATTGTGGCTTCTTAACACTTTAGTTATGCCCACACTACTTTATGGGCCAGCCATTTAGGGCCCAAGCCATTATCATACTAGACAGATGCCACTTATGGATTGTGATGGACCAGAAGCATAACATTATGATGGTTGAAAACATATGGAAAGACTGTTGGTCATGATGATAGCACGTATGATAAGGGCAAAAGCCTCGATACCACAAGAGATCATCTGAGTAGAATTGAGTGCTACACCCATTGTAGTTGAGGCATTATTCCAAGTAATTACTTTCCTCCACAGAGGACATGGCAACTGTAACGTGTCCACTTGTTCCCTTTCAGAACACGTCTTAGCAGTCTATCGGGAAGAGAGTCTAGAAAGCTCCGCCCGGCACTCCCATGGAATGTTACGGGGTTTGAGATCTAGGAATTCCCGAGTCTGCCACATAGCAGAAGTATTCTTGCCGTTCCCACTTAGGACCGACCTAAATCAGGGTTTCCCTATTGGTCCAGTACCTATAAAAAGTAACTAGCGTCGAACCCCAGGCGAACTACTTTACGCAAAAACATCAGGGTCGAAGCGGATTCATGCTGCACTTGGTTCAAGGAGAATGGGAAACGAGAGGGATGCAAAGCGCTACCTCTCTGCCCATAAGGCATAGTCCCATTCCGTTCCCTTAAAACAACATAAATCGGGTTCTAGTAACCTAGATTCTAGGTCAACGTTCCTTGTTATTCGTTTTCTTTGAGCGAAGCTCCCTACTGTCCATTTCATTTGAGAAAAGTTCCCGGCCAACCAGGACCACCCATGCGTAGGACAGACCCATGGCCATATCCCCGCACTTTCCTTAGGGTTTTTTTAGTTGTCTAATTACCTACCACATTTAGTTAGACACACATCAAGCAGCTTCCTTAATTAGCCAGTTAGACACTGGTTCCTTCACGTAATCTTAGCACTTGACATAGAAAAATAGTGCCAAACAAGTTCCTTTTCAACATGTTATCTTACTTATCTTTGGAACACATCCGTAAAAGCCAGCCCGTAGGCTAATCCATAATCCGCCCGAAGGCTATCCATAATCCGCTCGAAGGCTATCCAGCAATCCACAGGGATTACTAATCCAAGGTTCTGCTCGTAGACTAGTATGCGGGCCTCGAGATCCAATCCCGCGTCACATTGGCCTCTTGTGTAGGGCCCGGAAGGCAAGGGATTTATGGCCAAAGCCCCCCTGGCACCCAAGCGTCCTCTTGCTCCAAGTACTGCCCAACGAAGAGACCTCTCATGGCGGGTTCGGTCCACGTTCTCGGTGCGGCTAACAACCCCCTTGCTTAGGGTCAGGTAGACAGTCAGGGGTAACTAATGCTGCCTCTCCCTTCAAGCCTTCAACCTGAAGCATTAATTATCTTTCCATCCTTAGTTCATTGAGCAAACAATGCAAACAGTGCTCCTAAACTATTACAAGCACAATCAATCCAGTGGTCGTTTATTTGGCCAACTGCTAAGGAGTGAATCCTTCTCTCCGAATGCATCCAGCATTCGATCCGGGATCAATTGCGACTTGGCAAGATCCCTAAGGGTTTGTTTGTTTTACCCTTTTATCCTTGGGTTAGGGTCATACCCTATTAACCCAACTTAACCAACACCTTAGGTTTCATAAATTAAGTCCGTGAATCATGGCAACCATGTCGCTCTAACTTGATTGAACCTTTGTTTACGAAGCAATACCTAACTTCCCTTATCTTGGCAATTTTCCCCAAGAAAGGTGATGTGACAAGATGACTACTCATCCTTTTGCAAGTTATACTTGCACTAGAACTAGCCAACCCCATTCCAAGGAATGCCAAATCTATCTTGTGGCTAAACTACAAGGCCATGCGATGTTGCAATTTGTTGTGCAAGTGTCGCATCTATCTCATGGGATCATTTCACCGATTGAACGGCGTTTC